>NC_134356.1:371365747-371518247 GCF_048569485.1 Anomaloglossus baeobatrachus
AACGTGGGCACATAGCCTAAGGCCTTGTGCGCACTAGGCGTTTTTGCTGCGTTTTTAGCGGCGTTTACCGCGTTTTTGTGCTGAAAACGCAGTGACATTGCTTCCCCAGCAATGTCTATGGGTTTTCAGAAGTGCTGTCCTCACACAGCGTTTTATTGTAGCTGCGTTTTTGTGGTGACCACAAAAATGCAGCATGTCAATTATTTCTGCGTTTTTCACTGCGTTTTTCACCCATTAAGTTCAATGAGATGTTCAACAACGCAATGAAAAACGCATATAGCTGCGTTTCTATGACTAAAAACGCAGCTATAAACGCAAGGGGTGGGCAGTAAAGTGACGTGTACAGGAAGAGGATTCCTTCTGTTGGTAAACACAGAAGCATGAATCCTCCCGGTACAGTCACCACTGCGTCCACCTCCCGTCCTGTGCATGTCAGCTCCGTGCGGCGCCATGTCCGGGCGGGAGGTGGAGGCAGCGGCGAAAACAAAAGTGAACAGTAGAAAAAAAAATGTCATATATACTCACCTGTCTGCAGGGTCCCGGTGCCATGCCCGCTCCCACCTCCTGTCCCGGTACCGCCGCTTTGGCTATGTGCAGTCTCCCCGGGGCAGGACCTTGCTTGCAGGACCTGGCGGTGGATCACCTGATGCAGTCACCTGACGCATCAGCTGATCGTAATTCTCGCGGTGTCTCCCGGCCGGCTATCAGCTGATCCTGCCGTCAGGAGACTTCATCAGCTGATTACCGACAGCTCCTGCAGCGATGGGACAGGATCAGACTCTCATCCAATCGCTGCAGGAGCTGCCGGTAATCAGCACAGACGTGAGTATTTATTTATTTATTTATTTTTTTTTTGCACCGATGATTCAGCTGATTGTATAATCGGCTTTTATACAATCAGCTGAAGTGTGATGTGCTTCATCCCCTAGAACCTGACACATCATCTGATCGCTTTGCCTTCCAGCAAACCGATCAGATGATATTGGATCCGGATTGGATGGCGCGGGACCCTTGACCCAGGATTACTGCGGAGGGGGGTTCTATATTTTAATAAAGATGGAGTCACTAATTGTGTTGTGTTTTATTTATAATAAAAATATTTTTGTGTGTTGTGGTTTTTTTTATCTTTACTAGAAATTCATGGTGGCCATGTCTAATATTGGCGAGACACCATGAATTTCGGGCTTAGGGTCAGCTGATAATATACAGCTAGCCCTAACTCCATTATTACCCAGCTAGCCACCCGGCATCAGGGCAGCTGGAAGAGTTGGATACAGCGCCAGAAGATGGCGCTTCTATGAAAGCGCCATTTTCTGGGGTGGCTGCGGACTGCAATTCGCAGTGGGGGTGCCCAGAAAGCATGGGCACTCTGCACTGCGGATTCCAATCCTCAGCTGCCTAGTTGTACCTGGCTGGACTCAAAAATTGGGCGAAGCCTATGTCATTTTTTTTTTAATTATTTCTTGAAATTCATGAAATAAAAAAAAAAAAAAGGGCTTCCCTATATTTTTGATTCCCAGCCGGGTACAAATAGGCAGCTGGGGGTTGGGGGCAGCCTGTACCTGACTGCTGTACCTGGCTAGCATACAAAAATATAGCGAAGCCCATGTCATTTTTTTTTTCTGTTTGGGCAAAAAACTCCTGCATACAGTCCTGGATGGAGGATGCTGAGCCTTGTAGTTCTGCAGCTGCTGTCTGCTCTCCTGCATACACTAGTTCTGCAGCTGTCTGCTCTCCTGCATACAATGAACATTTTGAAGAAGGAAATTACATCAGAGCTTTTTTTTCATCAACAATCTTTAATGCCATTGTGCACCGATTAAAAACGCAGTGAGCAAAAACGCACCAAAAAACGCACCAAATCGCGGTAAAAACGCATGCGTTTTTTAGCCGCGGGTGCGGGTTTTTTTAGACCCGGGTGCGTTTTTTAGCCGCAGGTGCGTTTTTTTTTTTAGACGCGGGTGCGTTTTTTGAGACAAAAATGCACATAAAAACGCAGCGTGAAAAAAACGCCTAGTGCGCACATACCCTAAGGGTAATTGGTGATTTTTACAGAAAACACTTTTATTCTTGGGTGAATGCATGTCCAGTTATAATAAACAGGACATTTACTTCATGCAGCATTTGCTTGGACCTGTCCCGCCCACAGCCATGATTCAGTCATGGGTACGGGATTGAAATAGACCAGGTGAGTGCTGCTAAGAGCAGTTCTACTATTTCATATGTGAGGCCGTTTGGCACATTTTATAAAAATATTTTAGTGTTAGGACTGCCCCAAATGAGATTTGCCGTGGAGTGGCGGGGTGGCTCAAGAAATTGCAATTTTTTTTGCAAAAAATCTCAAATTTATAATAAGTACAGTTGGAATTTTCAGTGCTGTAGTGCACATTCAGTGCTGGCTTTTTTGTTTTTTAAACAGGACTGGGATGTAGCACATATGCCATTTACTGAAATGTACGAGTTTGGTCGGCAAATCAGACCAAATTTGGACATGACTTTTTGCAAACCATTGTTCTGCATTTAAATAAAAATGGATGTGATTTTTCCTGCTGACCTTCCACATTAAGATACAATATACCTTTATGTCTATGTTTCCCACAATAAATATAAAAGTGGGTAGTGTGATTTTCAAGATTAATAGGTATCTGACTTAAAGGGCATCTATCAGCCGGTTTCTGCTTTGTAATCAGAAGACCGCATGAGCTAGGGGTTAAAATACTCAATTCAGCAGCACCTAAGATGGTTACTTCAGATAAAGAACAACAGACCATCTCAGATCTATTAGGAACAATACCTCCCCCTCAGTACATATACAGTACAGTACAATACAGTAGTTTATAAGTTAAAAAAAATGAATGGCTGTTGTGTCCCCCAATGAACGCAATGAGAACATTTTTGCAGAGCCTGCAATAGACTAAATTGCTGCAAGTCCCGTCTTGGTATCTTACGTAGCCAATCAAGTAGCTTGGTGTTGCCTAGTCAAGTTTCGACCAGGTGACTGACTAGTTTCTTGGTCCACGAAGCAAGGGAAAGTGGACAATAGAGAAGAATGTAAGACAGAACCAAAAGGCAATGTGCGCACGTGTGTGCTCTGCACCGCACCGAAAAGGTGCGCTTCAGAGCGCAGCTGAAAAGCTGCGGTCTGAAGCGCATGGTGCCGGCGAGAACGTGCGCTCTGCCTGCAGCTCCTGCCATAGACAGAGCAGGGGCTGCCGGCAAAGCGCACGGAAGAAGTGACATGTCACTTCTTAGAACGCAGCGATTCGGGCAGCAGCCGAAGCGCTGCGTTCTAATATGCCACGTGCGCACGGCAGGGGACGCAGGACGCATGCAGTTACGCTGCGCTACAAAGCGCAGCGTAACTGCATGAATTACGCACACGTGCGCACATAGCCTTAGATTGTAGGAAGCCAACGACCTTTTGAAACACAAAAGTCCTTCACTTTTATCTAAGAGCAGCTCTAAAGGCCACGTCTCACTAAGGCTATGTGCACACACTGCGTTTTTTTGACGCTGCGTTTGTGCGTTTAGCGCTAAAAACGCACAGAAACGCAGCGTCTTTAAAAAACGCGTTTTGGTGCGTTTTTGCGCACTGCGTTTTTCTTTTTTTTTTTTTTTTTTTATCAGTGAACATTGCCATTAAGATTGTTGAAAAAAAAAAAAAAGTCTGATGTCATTTCCTTCTTCCATATGTTCTTCATTCTCCACTAGTGTATGCAGGAGAGCAGACAGCTGCAGAACTACAAGGCTCAGCATGCTCCATCCAGGACTGTATGCTGGAGGGAGAGTCAGGGGGAGCAGACCTACAAGGCTCAGCATCCTCCATCCAATAGTGTATGCAGGAGAGCAGACAGCAGCTGTCGAACTACAAGGCTCAGCATCCTCCTTCCAGGACTGTATGCAGGATTTCTTTGCCCCCCCAAACAAAAAAAATTACGTGGGTTTCGCCATATTTTTGTATGCTAGCCGGGTACAGCAGGCAGGTATGGGCTGCCCCCAACCCCCAGCTGCCTATTTGTACCCGGCTGAGAACCAAAAATATAGGGAAGCCTTTTTTTTTTTTTTTTTTAATTATTTCATGAAATAAAGACGTGGGCTTCGCCTAATTTTTGTGTCCAGCCAGGTACAACTAGGCAGCAGGGTATTGGAATCAGCAATGCAGGGTGCCCAAGCTTTCTGGGCACCCCCGCTGCAAATTGCAGTCCGCAGCCACCCCAGAAAATGGCGCTTTCATAGAAGCGCCATCTTCTGGCGCTGTATCCAACTCTTCCAGCTGCCCTAATGCCGGGTGGCTCGCTGGGTAATAATGGAGGTTAGAGCTAGCTGTGTATTCTCAGCTTGCCCTAAGCCCGAAATTCATGGTGTCACGCCAATATTAGACATGTCCACCATGAATTTCTAGTAAAGATAAAAAAAAACAAAAAAAAAAAACAAACAAAACAACACACAGAAAAATATTTTTATTGCAAATAAAACACAACACAATTAGTGACTCCATCTTTATTGAAATAAAGACCCCCCCCACCTCCGCAGTAATCCTGGGTCAAGGGTCCCGCGTCGTCCAATCCGGATCCAATATGATCTGATTGGTGTGCTGGAAGGCAAAGCGATCAGATGATGTGTCAGGTTCAAGGACGTGAATCACATCACACATCAGCTGATTGTATAAAAGCCGTCTATACAATCAGCTGATGCATCAGTGCAAAAATAAAACAAAAAAAAACCACTTCTGTGCAGCGTCGGACTGGCTACCGGAGGAATCTCCAGTAATGTCAGGCCTGGATTCATCTGAGCTCCGGCGTGCAGCCGAGACTGTAAGCGAGCGGCGAGTGACTGATTCCCCGGCACTTGCGGTTCAGTTCATGACAGCTGCAGACATCCCGGGTTAATCTCCGGTGCTCTCACCTGAACTCCGGAGATCACCCCGGCCTGTCTGCAGCTGTCATGAACTGACTGCAAGCGCCGGGGAATCAGTCACTCGGCGGTAAAATCCGGCGTCACCGCGAGACTTAAGATCAGCTGATGCGTCAGGTGACCGCATCAGGTGATCACCACCAGGTCCTCACGCCCAGGTCATGCAGCTATGAGACGTGCCTGGGAGCCGGCACACAGCCGGAGCGGGGGTGGCGGAACCAGGAGAGGAGCTGGGAGCGGACATGGCACCGGGAGTCTGCAGACAGGTGAGTTTGACATTTTTCTACTGTTCACTTTTGATTTAGCAGCCGCTTCCACCTCCTGCTCGGGAGCTGACATGGCACCGGGCGGGAAATGGAAGCATCGGTGGCGGTACCGGGAGGATTTACACTTCTGTGTTTACTGACAGAAGGAATCCTCTTCCTGTACATGTCACTTTACTACCCACCCCTTGCGTTTATAGCTGCGTTTTTAGTAATAAAAACGCACTAAAAACGCAGCTATATTTGCAATTTGCTGTTTTCATTGCGTTTTTTAACATCTCATTGAACTCAATGGGTGGAAAATGCAGTGAAAAACGCAAAAATAATTGACATGCTGCGTTTTTGTGGGCACCACAAAAACATAGCAAAAAAAAAAAACCAAACCGCTGTGTGCAGACAGCAAAAATGAAAACTCAGACTTTGCTGGGGAAGCAAAGTCATGCAGTTTTCTGAGCAAAAACGCACCCGAAAAACGCACAAAAACGCTGTGAAAAACACACTGTGAACTTACCCTAAGCGACATCGCTAGCGACATCGCTGCTGAGTCACGGTTTTTGTGATGCAACGGCGATCTTGCTAGCGATGTTGCTGTGTGTGACATCAAGCAACGACCTGGCCCCTGCTGTGAGGTAGTCGGTCATTGCTGAATGTCCTGGACCATTTTTTGGTCGTTGCTCTCCCACTGTGAAGCGCACATCGCTGTGTTTGACAGCGAGAGAGCAACGATCTGAATGTGCATGGAGCAGGCTTCTGCGGACGCTGGTAACCAAGGTACACATTGGGTAACCAAGCAAAGCGCTTTGCTTGGTTACCCGATATTTACCTTGGTTACCAGCGTCCGCAGCTTCTAGAAGCTGGCTCCCTGCACACGTAGCCAAGGTACACATCGGGTAACTATAAGCAAAGCGCTTTACTTAGTAACCCGATGTGTACTATGGTTACCAAGCACAGCGTCGTTACACGGGTCGCTGGTGGCTGATCTCTGTGGAGATCTGCCTGACTGACATCTCACCAGCGACCATGTAGCGACGCTCCACCGATCCCTGCCAGGTCAGATCACTGGTGGGATCGCTGGAGCGTCGCTAAGTGTGACGGTACCTTAAGAAGGAATCAGCCGAGAGATCCCGACAAAAGGGATGAAGCTGAATTTTTCAAGATTTTATCCATGAATAGCACTTCAGTCATAGTGATCTACATGGTGATTTTGCAGTAACCAGATTCCACAAAGGGGTGCCTGGAAACAATGCTTTAAATGATATAGTGTGGTCCATTCAATTGCAGCTATAAAAGGAGTAGCTGTGGTGGCTTTGCAACAGATTTTTCCAGCCTTTACGCGAGTAAGAGTGATCAACAGTTTTAGCCACATTAAACTTGGAAGGGCTTGAAGTGGGAGAAGGTAGTGGTTAGTGATGTTAAGAAGGCAGTCATCACGGATATACTTTATCCAGTTTATTCACCTTGTCTTCATCATATTTGCTTTGGCTCCCCCGACGTACCGCCTGGGTTAACTCCCTTCAGTGACTTGCCTTTGCTCGGAAAGTTAGAATGATGGGAGAAAAGAGGCAGGAACAATGGGTAACAACATGGCTGATGGGAAGAAAAGGAGTTATAGCTGCTCCTCTTTGCTTGAGGGAGGAACAGTGATTATTCAGCACCGGTTTCCCTCCTTACTTGGGGATA
Source organism: Anomaloglossus baeobatrachus (assembly GCF_048569485.1). Lineage (NCBI taxonomy): Eukaryota > Metazoa > Chordata > Amphibia > Anura > Aromobatidae > Anomaloglossus > Anomaloglossus baeobatrachus. The sequence goes on from NC_134356.1 coordinate 371,372,605, forward strand.
AGCAAGGAGCACCTCTACTTTTCATCTAGAGGAGGAATAATCGGGTATATGGAGGATCAGATCAACAAGAGGATCATCTATAGTGCGGAAGGTCTCGGGGGCAAATTAGCAATTGAGGTGACGGTGATAAAATTGGAGGGATTTTATTGGAAAGTCTCAATCAAAAAGCTAGAAGGGAAAAAATGAATTACAAGAAACTAAAATTATTAAAAAGCATGAAAGCCATACAAAAGGTTCAGTACCTAAAAGGGGTATTCCCATTTCCAAGATACTATCACAGTATGTAGTAGGTGTAATACCATGTTTCCGTGAAAATAACAGGTTGCCATCACCGGATGTGTGTGATGTTACTCTGATCAGGAGACAGACAGACAGGCAGGGAGTGAGTGAGTGAGTGAGTGAGTGAGTGAGTGTGTGAGAGAATGACGGAGGAATGCTGCCCCGAACCAGGGGAGGACCACTGTGCAACGCAGGAGGATCTGAGAGCGACACAGATATTTGGGGTCTGGTAAGTGTGATTCTCCGGAGGAGTTTCTGCCTTCTCTGGGGGGTGTAAACTTACCCCCAAACCATGTTTTCCCAAAAATAAGCCCTAAAGCATTTTTTTGGGACGGGACCACTGAATGTAGGTAAAAACGAAATAGGCCACTTTTGAAACCACATTGTTGGATCACCACCAGCACTCTGCTCCCACCTCCTGTTAATCCATAATAAATATTCACTGCTCCCCACATCAATAATCCCACCCACCACTCTGCGCTGGCTTCAGTGCTGAGAGGTGGGCAGGATTATAGGCGTGGGGTGCAGTGAATATTCATTTTCTTAACTAGTGGGCACAAGTGACTGCCCCAGATGCCAGCTTCCTGCAGGCAACCCTCCTCTTGCCTCCTGTGACGCTCTCCAAAACAGCCAGGTACACTACATCCGGACTGTAAGACTTACCCCCCACTTTCCACTGACATTTTGGGAGGAATACATGCATCTTCTAATTCGAAAAATATGGTATGTTTTTAATTCCTTTAAGAGTTTTTGCAGGTTTTTTTTTACTTTTCAACTGTACTTGTTAGTTCCCCCTAGGGGACTATAACCAGTGATTGTCTAAACGCTTGTGCTATATACCGCAATACCATAGTATTGCTGCATATAATAAAAATAACAGTCTTGTTTGAAGCACGGCCACAGGCAGTTAGAAGCTCCGTAATGGAAAGCAGGGAGGTCTACAACAGATCCCTGCCTGCTGTGGCAAACCATGATCACATCATGGGTGTGCCAATGACAGCATAGACTGACAGCCCCCATGCCGATGCACTGTTAAATACTGCTGTCAAGCTCTGTCAGTGGTATTAACAGGCTAACAATCTCACACAGTGCTTTACAACACCTGTGATTATTAGAGGCAGGTCCTGGCTGCAACACACAGACATTAACTTCCCAAATATGGGGTGAGCTTACACCATGAGCCCTCTCCATACACCCGCCTCTCATGTGTGCCATATATGTACGGTGGATGTTGTGAAAAGGTTAAAGAGCTGATGGATTCAAAAATAATTACAAAAAAACAAACAAACAAACCTCAAAACAAAAGCAAACTGGAATTTACTAAACGGTAACCTACAAGACTGAAAGGAATTTCCACTCATGCCCTGCAGAATACAGGCAGACTAAGGATTTTATAACTAGAGCTGAGCGAACCCGAGGTTCAATTTTTGAAGCGAACACCAACTTAAAAAAGAAGGGAATTTTGTTTACTTACCGTAAATTCCTTTTCTTCTAGCTCCAATTGGGAGACCCAGACAATTGGGTGTATAGCTTCTGCCTCCGGAGGCCACACAAAGTATTACACTTAAAAGTGTAAAGCCCCTCCCCTTCTGCCTATACACCCCCCGTGCATCACGGGCTCCTCAGTTTTGGTGCAAAAGCAAGAAGGAGGAAAAGTTATAAATTGGTTTAAAGTAATTCAATCCGAAGGAATTTCGGAGAACTGAAACCATTCAACATGAACAACATGTGTACACAAAAAACAACAGCCCGAAGGGAACAGGGGCGGGTGCTGGGTCTCCCAATTGGAGCTAGAAGAAAAGGAATTTACGGTAAGTAAACAAAATTCCCTTCTTTGTCGCTCCATTGGGAGACCCAGACAATTGGGACGTCCAAAAGCAGTCCCTGGGTGGGTAAAATAATACCTCGTAATAGAGCGGTAAAACGGCCCTTTCCTACAGGTGGGCAACCGCCGCCTGAAGGACTTGCCTACCTAGGCTGGCATCCGCCGAAGCATAGGTATGCACCTGATATAGTGTTTCGTGAAAGTGTGCAGGCTCGACCAGGTAGCCGCCTGACACACCTGCTGAGCCGTAGCCTGGTGCCGCAAAGCCCAGGACGCACCCACGGCTCTGGTAGAATGGGCTTTCAGCCCTGAGGGAACCGGAAGCCCAGAAGATCGGTAAGCTTCAACAATTGGTTCCTTGATCCACCGAGCCAGGGTTGATTTGGAAGCTTGTGACCCTTTACGCTGGCCAGCGACAAGAACAAAGAGTGCATCCGAGCGGCGCAGGGGCGCCGTACGAGAAATGTAGAGTCTGAGTGCTCTCACCAGATCTAACGAGTGCAAATCCTTTTCACACTGATGAACTGGATGAGGACAAAAAGAGGGTAAGGAGATATCCTGATAGAGATGAAAGGGGGATACCACCTTAGGGAGAAATTCCGGTACCGGACGCAGAACCACCTTGTCCTGGTGAAACACCAGGAAAAGGGCTTTGCATGACAGCGCTGCTAGCTCAGACACTCTCCGAAGTGATGTGACTGCTACTAGGAAGGCCACTTTCTGCGAAAGGCGTGAGAGAGAAATATCCCTCATTGGCTCGAAAGGTGGCTTCTGAAGAGCCATCAGCACCCTGTTCAGATCCCAGGGTTCTAACGGCCGCTTGTAAGGAGGGACTACGTGACAAACCCCCTGCAGGAACGTGCGTACCTGTGGAAGTCTGGCTAGGCGCTTCTGAAAAAACACAGAGAGCGCTGAGACTTGTCCCTTAAGAGAGCCGAGCGACAACCCTTTTTCCAATCCGGATTGAAGGAAGGAAAGAAAAGTGGGCAAGGCAAATGGCCAGGGAGAAACACCCTGATCAGAGCACCAAGAAAGGAATATCCTCCACGTCCTGTGGTAGATCTTGGCGGACGTTGGTTTCCTAGCCTGTCTCATAGTGGCAATGACCTCTTGAGATAACCCTGAAGACGCTAGGATCCAGGACTCAATGGCCACACAGTCAGGTTGAGGGCCGCAGAATTCAGATGGAAAAACGGCCCTTGAGACAGCAAGTCTGGTCGGTCTGGTAGTGCCCACGGTTGGCCCACCGTGAGATGCCACAGATCCGGGTACCACGACCTTCTCGGCCAGTCTGGCGCGACGAGGATGGCGCGGCGGCAGTCGGACCTGATCTTGCGTAACACTCTGGGCAACAGTGCCAGAGGAGGAAACACATAAGGAAGTTGAAACTGCGACCAATCCTGAACTAAGGCGTCTGCCGCCAGAGCTCTGTGATCTTGAGACCGTGCCATGAATGTTGGGACCTTGTTGTTGTGCCGGGACGCCATTAGGTCGACGTCCGGCATCCCCCAGCGGCAACAGATCTCCTGAAACACGTCCGGGTGAAGGGACCATTCCCCTGCGTCCATGCCCGGGCGACTGAGGAAGTCTGCTTCCCAGTTTTCTACGCCCGGGATGTGAACTGCGGATATGGTGGAGGCCGTGGCTTCCACCCACATCAGAATCCGCCGGACTTCCTGGAAGGCTTGCCGAATGCGTGTGCCGCCCTGGTGGTTGATGTACGCGACCGCCGTGGCGTTGTCCGACTGTATGCGGATCTGTCTGCCCTCCAGCCACCGATGGAACGCCTTTAGGGCTAGATACACTGCCCTTATCTCCAGAACATTGATCTGAAGGGAGGACTCTGTCGGAGTCCAGGTTCCCTGAGCCCTGTGGTGGAGAAAAACCGCTCCTCACCCTGACAGGCTCGCGTCCGTCGTGACCACAGCCCATGATGGGGGAAGGAAGGATTTCCCCTTCGACAGAGAAGTGGGGAGAAGCCACCACTGAAGGGAAGCCTTGGCTGCCCGTGAAAGGGAGACGTTCCTGTCGAGGGACGTCGACTTCCTGTCCCATTTGCGGAGAATGTCCCATTGAAGCGGACGCAGATGAAACTGCGCAAAAGGAACTGCCTCCATTGCTGCTACCATTTTCCTTAGGAAGTGCATGAGGCGCCTCAGGGGGTGTGACTGGCCTTGAAGGAGAGATTGCACCCCTGTTTGTAGTGAACGCTGTTTGTCCAGCGGAAGCTTCACTATCGCTGAGAGAGTATGAAACTCCATGCCCAGATATGTCAGTGATTGGGCCGGTGTCAGATTTGACTTTGGAAAATTGATGATCCACCCGAAACTCTGGAGAGTCTCCAGAGCGACGTTCAGGCTGCGTTGGCATGCCACTTGAGAGGGTGCCTTGACCAGCAGATCGTCTAAGTAAGGGATCACCGAGTGTCCCTGAGAGTGTAGGACTGCTACCACTGCTGCCATGACCTTGGTGAAGACCCGTGGTGCTGTCGCCAGGCCGAAAGGCAGTTGTCGATTGATGCCAGGAAGTCTCCTTGGGACATTGAGGCGATGACGGAGCGGAGCGATTCCATCCGGAACCGCCTGGTTTTTACGTGTTTGTTGAGCAGTTTTAGGTCCAGAACAGGACGGAAGGATCCGTCCTTTTTCGGTACCACAAACAAGTTGGAGTAAAAACCGTGACCCTGTTGCTGAAGAGGAACAGGGATCACCACTCCTTCCGCCTTCAGAGTGCACACCGCCTGAAGAAGAGCATCGGCTCTCTCGGGGGGCGGAGATGTTCTGAAAAATCGAGTCGGAGGACGAGAGCTGAACTCTATCCTGTAACCGTGGGATAGAATGTCTCTCACCCATCGGTCTTTGACCTGTGGCAGCCAGGTGTCGCAAAAGCGGGAAAGCCTGCCACCGACCGAGGATGCGGAGTGAGGAGGCCGAAAGTCATGAGGAGGCCGCCTTGGGAGCGGTTCCTCCGGCGGTCTTTTTAGGACGTGACTTAGACCGCCATGAATCGGAGTTCCTCTGATCCTTTTGAGGCCTTTTGGACGAGGAGAACTGAGACCTTCCCGCGGGCCGAAACCTCGATTGTACCTTCCGTGGTTGAGGTCTGTTTGGTTTGGACTGGGGTAAGGATGAGTCCTTTCCCTTGGATTGTTTAATGATTTCGTCCAATCGTTCCCCAAACAGGCGGTCGCCAGAAAATGGCAAACCGGTTAAGAACTTTTTGGAAGCGGAGTCTGCCTTCCATTCACGTAACCACATGGCCCTGCGGACTGCCACCGAATTGGCGGATGCTACCGCCGTACGGCTCGTAGAGTCCAGGACAGCATTAATGGCGTAGGACGCAAACGCCGACGCCTGAGAGGTTAAGGACACCACTTGCGGAGCAGATGTACGTGTGACTGCATTAATCTGCGCATGACAAGCTGAGATAGCTTGGAGTGCCCATACGGCTGCGAATGCTGGAGCAAAAGACGCGCCGATAGCTTCATAGATGGATTTCAACCATAGTTCCATCTGTCTGTCAGTGGCATCTTTGAGTGAAGCCCCATCTTCCACTGCAACTATGGATCTAGCCGCCAGTCTGGAGACAGGAGGATCCACCTTAGGACACTGAGCCCAGCCCTTGACAACGTCAGGGGGGAAGGGATAACGTGTATCCTTAAGGCGCTTGGAAAAACGCTTATCTGGACAAGCTCGGTGTTTCTGGACTGCCTCTCTGAAGTCAGAGTGATCCAGAAACATACTCAATGGACGCTTGGGAGATCTGAAACGGAATTTCTCCTGCTGAGAAGCTGACTCCTCAATTGTAGGAGCTGGTGGAGAAATATCCAACACCTGATTGATGGTTGCTATAAGGTCATTCACTATGGCGTCACCATCAGGTGTATCCAGGTTGAGCGCGGTCTCAGGGTCAGAATCCTGATCTGCTACCTCCGCATCATCATCCAGAGAGTCCTCCTGCTGAGACCCTGAACAATGTGATGAAGTCGAGGGAATTTCCCAGCGACCCCGTTTAGGCGGCCTGGGACTGCGGTCCATGTCAGAGACCTCACCCTGGGACTCATGGTTCACCCCAGGAGCACTTTGCAGCTCCAAATGAGGGGGGCCTGGGGTCAATGATTGAACAGTGCCCGGGGCCTGAGTTACCGGTCTGGACTGTAAGGCTTCTAGTATCCTAGCAGACCATTTATCCATAGTCTCAGACAGTTTGTCAGCAAATACTGCAAACTCCGTCCCTGTCACCTGGACAGTGGTAGCAGGTGGTTCCACCTGGGCCACCAGTAGCAGAGGCTCCGGCTGAGTAAGTGCCACAGGGGCCGAGCATTGCACACAATGAGGGTCAGTGGAACCTGCCGGTAGTATAGCCGCACATGAGGTACAGGTTGCAAAGTAAGCCTGTGCTTTGGCACCCTTGCTCTTTGCGGACGACATGCTGTTGTCTCCTCTGAGTACAAGCCAGGAGGGTATATAGCCAAAAATCAACAGTGCGACCGTACAGTGTAGATGTATAGCATATAAGCATATATATATATATGTACACTCCGGCACTCAGTGGGGCCAGCACCTCAGGTGCTGCTTACCGACCGCTCAAAGCGGTTGTGTGATCACCAGCTTCCCTGCCTGGGCCTCCCAGAGCTTTCTCTCCTCTCCAGCGTCAGAAGAGCTGACAGGAATGGCTGCCGGCGTTCTGTGGGGAGGAGGGGGCCGTGGGCGTGCCCTAGAAAGTGCGGGAATCTGGAGCCCCACTGAGTTGAATGAGGGGGGAGGAGGATACAGAGTATGCTCCAGCCCTCAGCGCTGACGTTCTGTGCAGCGTCCCGCCCTTCCCCTGACTGGCAGGCCTGGGGGCGGGAATATGCGCTTCTAGGCCGCAAAAGCCGGGGACTAAAGTTATAAGCGCGGCCGGCATATAAGCGCGGCCGGCGCGGTAGTCCCCGGCGCACTAACACACCCAGCAGTGCTGCAGTGTATATGGTACCAGCGCTCCATGCGCGGTCCCCACGGGGACACAGAGTACCTCACAGCGCGGCCTGCGCGGTAGTCCCCGGCGCACTACCACACCCAGCAGTGCTGCAGTGTATATGGCACCAGCGCTCCATGCGCGGTCCCCACGGGGACACAGAGTACCTCACAGTAGCAGGGCCTTGTCCCTGACGATACTCGGCTCCTGTCCAGCAGATTCCCCAGGGGCTGCGGAGGGAGCACGGCCTCAGTGCCTGGAGACCGAATAGGATCCCACTTCACCCAGAGCCCATTAAGGGATGGGGAAGGAAAACAGCATGTGGCTCCTGCCTATGTACCCGCAATGGGTACCTCAACCTTAACAGCACCGCCGACCAAAGTGGGGTGAGAAGGGAGCATGCTGGGGGCCCTATATGGGCCCTCTTTTCTTCCATCCGACATAGTCAGCAGCTGCTGCTGACTAAGATGTGGAGCTATGCGTGGATGTCAGCCTCCTTCGCACAAAGCATAAAAACTGAGGAGCCCGTGATGCACGGGGGGTGTATAGGCAGAAGGGGAGGGGCTTTACACTTTTAAGTGTAATACTTTGTGTGGCCTCCGGAGGCAGAAGCTATACACCCAATTGTCTGGGTCTCCCAATGGAGCGACAAAGAAAACAGGGTTTGGAGTTTGGATGCTTTACATGCGAACTTAAAATCGCACGAGCAACACTGCTCAGGTACGCTTGGTGCTCAGTCATGTGTGAGCCACTTGCAGTGTCAGAACAGAGCACACTGGAGGTAACAACAGCGTGATCACCTGTGGTATGTACAAAAAAAAAATAAATTTGAAAAAGCCCGCCCACTTTCCCCCGGAAGTATTCTGCATGTGGCTGACTGTATGTGGGCAGAGACTCAAACTACCTATCAAAGTCTCTGAACCTCTTTGGGCCAAGTTCGGACACATGGAGGTTCGGTTCGTTTGTTGCCAGCGAACCAAACTTCCAAAATGTAGGCTCATCTTTACTTATATGTAACAAATCAAATATTTGCTGTCATCTCATCATCTAAGGTTTATTCCCACAAGCACGCTCCTTTGTGCAAAACATAGTAAACGCATGCTTATTGTTAATATACAGACTAAAGGCTGCTTTACACGCTATGATATCGTTAATGAATTATCGTCGGGGTCACTGTGTTTGTGACGCACATCCGGCTTCATTAACAATATCGCAGTGTGTGACACTTATGTGTGACCTTAAACGATCACAAAAGTAAACAAAAAATAGTTTGGCGCGGAGAGGTCGTCCTGAAACAAAAAAAACATTTTCTGCTTATTAGTGATGTTGTTAATCGTTCCTGCGGCATCACACATCGCTGTGTGTGACACCGCAGGAGCGACGAACATCTCCTTACCTGTCTCCACCGGAGGTGGGCGGGATGTTATGTCCCGCTCATCTTCGCCCCTCCGCTTCTATTGGACGCCTGCCGTGTAACGTCGCTGTGATGCCGCACGAACCGCCCCCCTTAGAAAGGAGGCAGTTCACCAGCCAGAGCGACGTCGCAGAGCAGGTATGTGCGGGTGACGCTGTCGTAGCGATAATGTTCGCTACGACAGCGATCACCACATATCGGCCGTACGACGGGAGCTATCGCGCTCGACATCGCCAGCAAATGCTAGCAATGTCGCAGCGTATAACGCCCGCTTAAGCCCAACAAAGATTGTTTAACATCTTTCTATCACACAGCTAAATGGGCTATCCTATTTGTAATCTAGAAAGGCAGGGTACTGAATAGAAATTTAATACGAGGGGCTGCTGATAAGTCTTTGGCTTTATCCAGAAGGAAACGAGATAGTATGATGAAACTTTACATTTATTCCACATACTCTCCACTGATGTCAGCACACGTCTTACATCGTTATTCCAAGTTCTGTAACCCTAGCAAAAAGAAGGATTTTGGTTGTGCCTCAAACCAGGCATCGGTAGCAGCCATGGAATCAGAAATGGTGTGAAATTTGGTACCCTTGAGGTGTTTCTTCAGATTTGGAAAGACATGACAGTCAGACGGAGCTAGATCTGGTGAACAAGATAGATGGTCAACCAGCTGGAGGCCCACCTCTGCCAGTTTTGCCGTGGTCACTTGTGCAGTGTGAGCACAGGCGTTTTCTTGCAGGAACAAGATTACTTTAGACAACTTGCTGCGTCTTTGGCCTTCAGAGCTGCCTTCAATTGGTCCAAAAGTTCAATCTAATACCTTGCATTGATGTTGGAACCCTTTTGAAGGTAGTCCACTAGCAGCACACCCTACTTATCCCAGAACACAGACGCCATTACCTTAGTGGCTGATTTTTGCACCCTGAACTTCTTTGGAAGAGGAAAACCACTGTTTCCACTGTTTTGGCTGCTCCTTGTTTTCAGGGTCATACAAATAAATCCAGGTCTCATCCATAGTGACCAGTCCCTCCAGGAAGTTCTTATCAGTTGGGGAAACTGACAAATGGACCAGGAAGTTTTCACTAGCATGCGTCTCTGATCTGTTGTCAAACATTTGGGGACTCACTTTGCAGATAGCTTCCTCATGTCCAAATGTTCATGGATAATGACACAAACACATTTACGGAAAATATCCATGGTGTCGGCTACTGCTTCAGCTGACATTTGTCGATTCTTCAGTATGAGGTTGTGCACAGCATCGACGATCTCAGGAACAACCACCACTCTCGGTCATCCAGGACGTTCCTCATCATTGGTGCTGAAGTGGCCAGTTTTAAATTTGGCAACCCAGTTCTTAACTGTGGAATATGAAGGGCATTGATCCCCCAATGTCTGCGACATATCACCATGGATATCCTCCGCTGACTTTCCTTGCAGAAACAAGAATTTTTAGCACTCCTCTGCTCTCAGTAGCTGTGAATATTGCATTAGACTCTACCATCTTGTTTTCCCACGTGTGAAGAACATGGTTGCCATAATCAACAAACACAAAATTTTGAAAACATATTAGACACGTAAGGCTTTCATGTGAAGTAACATTTGTTACCATAGAAATAAAAAAGATCAAAAGCCAAAGACTTGACTTAGCCCCTCATATTAGCACAGTGCTACAAAGCCCAACCTTTCTTGTGTGCCCTGACAGACCCCAATACACTGAGCTAATGACTGAATATACAAAACAGGGCACATTTAAAGTACCACTGCAGTGTTTGGTTTTTTTTTCCCAGCACTGGAGTTGTGCTTTAAATGAAAGTTTCCTGCCCCCGGTATTATGCTCACCTGCAGAAAAATTGATCCTTTTTCGGCGCCACTCAGGTCTCGCGGCACTATCTTGTGCCGGAAGTCAGAGGCTACGTCATAAGCTCTCAGTCCAACTCAGAGCCAGTACGAAGCTCTCACACTTGATTTGTTACCCATGGCGCCATCCATGAAACACTGTAGCTGCCGGCAGGTCACAAATCGCTGGTAACCAATGGGGGCAACACTGGAAAAAGAGCAAGACGGCGACGGAGAGAGTAGAAGATAGAGCAGAAGACTTACATTTGAAGCACCACTCCAGCGCATAAAATAAAAAATAAATTAAAAACAAAAAAAAACAAAACAAAAAACCACAAAATGCTGGAGTGGAGCTTTAAAGGGAATCTGCCACCAGATTTTTGAGTTCTAAACCCAACCTAGCACCTTAAGCAGCGCCTATGCTACATTCTATAAGGGGTGCACATTATCCCCTGACTCCCCCTGTAGACCACACAAATACCTTTATAAAATCTTCCGCCATGTACACTAATCTTTGGGTCCGGGCAGACGGGCGCCCTATTTTGCAGCTCCTGTCTCTCCTTTCCACACTGATCACTGTCTTGTGATTATTAACGTGGATGATGCCTCCAGTGCCATCCACGTAGCCGGGCAAAATCTTGCTCCTGCGCACAGACATTGCCGGATCACACAGGCACACCGATGTTTTCAGCTCTGCCCGCAATAGGGCAGAGTGCAGTGCACTTGCATGAGGCGGCAATCTATCTGCGTAGAAGCGAGATTTTGCCCGGCTACATCAATGGTGTCGGAGGCGTCATCCATGTCAATCATCAAAAGGAGGACGAGCAAGGAAAGGAGGCACAGGAGCTACAAATTAGGATGCCCATTGGACTGAACCCCAGGATTAGCATAAATGGCAGAAGATTTTATAAAGGTATTTGTGGCGTCTTCAGGGGGAGTCAGGGGATAATATACACCTTTATAGTATTCAGTACAGGCACTGCTTAAGATGCTAGTTTGGGCTTAGAACTAAAAAATCTGGTGACAGGTTCCCTTTAAAAAAAGGAGTTATATTTCCACAGGTATAGATTATTATAAGCCCGCATTGTGATTTTGGGGAAAAAAAACCATTTAAACATCAAGAGCTAAGCTTCACTTAGTTTACATTATTTGAACAGCATACCAGTATATCACATACATAAATACATACAAGTACCTACGTTATGGACATTTTATTTTATGTACAAGATAAAAAATTAAATTAATGATTATCATTCTTATTTCCATTACTAGTGTCATATCCCATTCATGAGATTTTCTTGTTCAAAAGTTTAGGTTTGGTTTTTTAAACACTCGAATACAATTTACACACTTTTCAACAAAACATTTGTTTAAAGTGAATCCAACAGCAGATACATGCTGCCTGTTCCATAGGCAGCATGCATCAGACACTAGCTGTATGAGTTTAGCTACTGTAGGTACATTTGACTCAGAATCTGGTAACAAGTTTACTTTAAAAGGGAACCTGTTACCAGATTTGGGGCCTATAAGCTGCGGCCACCACCACAGGGCTCTTCTATACAGCATTCTAACATGCTGTATATAAGAGCCCAGGTCACTGTGTAGAACGTAAAAATCAATTTATAATACTCACTTAACAGGCGGAGGAGACCGGTCAGATAGGGGTCTCCGTTCTCCGGGTCCAGCACCTCCTCTTTAGGCCATCTTTGTCCTCCTACTTCTGAAGCCTGGGTGCATGACGAGTCCTACGTCACGAACACTAGCCGGCATTGAGGTCCCACGCAGGTGCACTACAATACTTTGATCTGATCTGCCCTGAGCAGGGCCAGGGCAGATCAAAGTGCACCTGCACAAGACCTCAGTGACGGCTAGTGTGCATGACGTAGGACGCATCAGGCACACAGGCTTCAGAAGAAGGAGGACAAAGATGGCCGAAAGAGGAGGCGCCAGACCCGGAGAACGGAGACATCCATCAGACCTGTCTGCACCGTACCACCATCGTAAAGTATGTTAGAATGCTGTATATAAAGAGCCAACTGGTTGTTGGCCGCAGCTTATAAATTGCCAAATCTGGTGACAGGTTCCCTTTCAAGGAAACTTGTCAGGTCTCCTCTGGCCTCCAGCCCAGCCCTATATGACGCTATTCACTAATACGAATTTATTTTTTTATTTTTTTTAAACAGCTATTTAAAAACCTTGCTTTTCCGATCCTATTTAGGCCTGTGACTAGTTTGCAGAGGCGTTAGTTCGCCTGACCAGTTGGCCCTTTTTCCCATGTTATCACGTCCCTGTGAGCGTAATAACATGATTTCCATGAGCTGGAGCCACTGCCAGCTCCAGAAAATATCGTGCATGCCCGTGGCTGATTTCAGCCACGTTTCTGCACCTCAAAAACAGGGTGGACGGTTCCCGGCTTCAGTAGGTACACTGTGCATGACGTACACGTCTTCTGAACTTCCGGCCACATGCAGTGCACCTAATGAAGCAGAAAAACGAATACCTGGCTTCAAAAAGGCACACTGACAAGGTCAAAATGAGCTACATACGCAAGATTTCCAGAAGCTGGTGGTGACAGGGGCATGACAACATGGAAAGGAAAAAAAAGGAAAAAAAAGCAGACTAGCCAGGGGAACCACTAGTCAAAGGCCTAATTAGCATAGGGAAAGCAAGGTTTAGAATTACAGTAGTTTTTGTTTTTTAAACATTCATTTTAGTGAATAGCGTTATACAGGGCTGGTTAGAGAGGCAATTTGGGCATATAACCATGAATGCTAATAGTTAGAGGACATATATAGGATAAATAGGGCTTCTACAGTTCATAAGTTGTTTAAAATATACTAGTTTGTTGGACAGGGCAAAAAAAAAAATGACTTTACCTTTTAAGCTTATTTATATATTTTAACTGTTGACAGGACTACTTATGTTAGATTTCAACATAACTGTATATGTAGTATTCAACATTGCAGTATTTTTTTTTTAACTATGAAGTTCACAGCTGTTACAGAAAATGCACTGCAAAGTTTAGAGAACAAAAAAAAAATCTATTTTTCAATAGGTAGTTTTCAATGTAGTGAAAGGAAAAATATTTTTAGGCTTTATTTACAAATACAAGGCAATAAGAGAATTAGTTCATGTCCGTTAATTGCAAAATGTTAATGGCAAACCCATTATACACAGTGTATGTATGAAAAGTAAATAAAATATAATCCCATACTTCCCAACAAAATTAGACAAACAGGAACCTTGAGAAATTAAGAGGTAAAGGCCATTAGGAGAAACCGAGCAGTTAGGGAATGGGGTGTGTCACATTTGAAATGGTACCTACCAGATAAAAGGCTTCCGTTGTTGCCTCTACCATTGTAGCAGGTTTGAAGATCATCTGCATTAGAGTCACAAAAGTTATAGCCCAAAAGGTATGTGGCACTCAATAAATAACATTATAAGTGCACTAACACTCTTTGCCTCTGAGCATGACCAGATTAATCTGTTCACATAATGGCAAAGAACGTATTGCCTCTCCTTAATAGGCTTCACCATTGTCCCAGCTATGAAGATGATCTATGTCCATCATCAGGTGCATACAAACCTTGATCTACTTAAAAGGGAACCAGTCACGTATTTAATGCAGATTTCTCTGAGAGCAGCATTAGAGTAGTGCGAGGAACACTAATTTTAGTATGTTTGATATGCAAATACATGCTATAATTTTGTTGGTTATGGTGTGCTGTGAGGCAAGATGTTAGCATAATTAATAGCAATGCCTCCATCACTGAAACGGTCATCTTCTGTGCATCAGAAGTGGTATACTAACTGCAGGCTTCCCCGCCCAGCCATCGCTAATCAGACTACTGGCTCCCATAATGCTATAACTAAGAAGGAAAGATTTTGGGTAAGCACCGTAAAACCCCTTTCTCAGAGCCTTCATTGGTGGGAGGGGGGACGACACTGGAAAAGATGGTGTCTGCTGCTGCCACTAAAAAGGTGGACACTGGGCAATTAAAAAAAATAAATAAATAAAAAATAAAAGTTTGCTCCTCATTACCCCTTGCTACCCATCCCTATGTTGTAATATTGTGGAATATGAAAATAAAAAAAAAAAAAAAAAAAAAAAGACATTTTTGTGTACTCACCGTAAAATGTCTTTCTTGGAGCCTTTCATTGGGGGACACAGGCATTGGGTTATATGGTGTCTCCAGGGGAGGAGTGACACTAGGTTTGAAAAAAGTGTTAGCTCCTCCTCCCACAACATATAACCCCAGCTAGGCGGGAACTAGCTCAGTTTGTTGTAAAAGCAGTAGGAGAAGGACAACCAAAACCACAAGGGCGGGAGCTGTGTCCCCCAATGAAAGGCTCCAAAAAAGACATTTTACGGTGAGTACACAAAAATGTCCTTTCCTTTCTCGCCTTTTCATTGGGGGACACAGACACTGGGACGTTCCAAAGCAGTCCCTGGGTGGGAACTGAACTATTAACAGTGTAGAACATCAGACTAAGAGCTGACTAACAACTGCAACTGCAGTGAACACATATCAAAACACTGTCAAAAAACCGAGCAGTGGCCACTTCTAAATGGACCACTGCCGACTGAAGGACTTGTCTTCCAAGAGCAGCATCCGCGCAGGCATGCGTATGCACTCTGTAGAATTTTGTAAACGTGTGCACACTGGACCAGGTAGCGGCCTTGCAAAGTTGGGCCGCCGAAGCCTGATGGCGGATAGCCAAGGAGGCACCCACTGCTCGTGTAGAGTGGGCCTGCACAGATTGAGGGGGAACGACACCTCGTGCTTTGTAAGTTTCAAAGATGGCAGTCCTGATCCATCGAGAAGTCGTGGATTTGGAAGCCCGGTCGCCCTTTTTGGGTCCTTCTGAGAGGACGAAAAGGGCATCGGACTTGCGCAACGGCGCTGTTCTGGAGATGTAGATCCGCAGAGCCCTGTCAAGATCGAGAGTGTGAAGGGCTTTCTCAAAAGGAGTGGACCGGGGCCGGGCAGAATGACGGCAACACAATATCCTCGTTCAGGTGGAAAGAGGATACGACCTTCGGAAGGAAGGCGGGGGAAGGCCAAAGGACCACCTTATCATGATGGAATATCAGGTAAGGCGAGCGACAGGACAGAGCTGCCAGTTCGGACACTCGCCTGCTAGAGCTAATAGCGACTAAAAAGGCAACTTTCCAAGACAGCCGTTGTTGAGTGATTTCTCTCAAGGGTTCGAAAGGAGGAAGCTGAAGAGCTCCGAGAACCAAATTCAGATCCCAGGGATCTAAGGGGTGACGATAAGGGGGGACCAAATGCGCCACCCCTTGAAGAAAGGTACAGACCTGAGGGCGAGAAGCCAGCTGCTTCTGTAAAAAAATTGACAAGGCGGAAACTTGTCCTTTAAGGGTATTGAGAGCAAGACCCGAGTCCATACAGTCTTGCAAAAAGGCAAGAACATTAGGGATTGAGAAGGTAAGGGGCCACAGATTATGACGGTCACACCAGGACAGATATTTCTTCCAGGTCCTGTGATAGATGCTGACGGAGGAAGGCTTGCGAGCATTAAGTATGGTATGAACTACCCTGGAAGAAAGACGCGACTTGGCTAGAATCAAGGATTCAAGCGCCACGCCATCAAATGCAGCTGTGCTGTATTCTGGTGGAATATTGGACCTTGCGACAGAAGATCCGGGCGGTCGGAAAGACGCCAGGGAGTGTCGCCGAGAATGTGGAGGAGCTCTGGAAACCAGGCTCTTCTGGGCCAGTCCGGGGCCACGAGGATCACCGGGATTCCCTCCGCTTTGATTTTCTTGATTACTCTCGGAATGAGAGGGAACGGAAGGAAAACGTATGGCACGCGAAACTGCGACCACGGGAGGACTAGAGCGTCAGAGCCAAGCGCTAGCGGGTCTCTCGACCGGGATACGAAGGGATGTACTTTGGCGTTTAGCAGAGACGCCATGAGGTCCACATCTGGGAGCCCCCAACGAAGAGATCTGATGGAACACCTCGTCGTGGAGGGACCATTCCCCTGCCGCTAGACCTTGCCTGCTGAGAACGTCTGCGGCCCAGTTATCTATCCCCGGAATATGGACAGCTGAAATAATGGGAATGTGCATCTCTGCCCAAAGAAGAATCCTGGAGACTTCTTTCATCGCTGCCCTGCTGCGAGTTCCTCCCTGACGGTTGACGTAAGCCACAGCCGTGGCATTGTCTGACTGGATCCGAACCGGGAGGCCCAGAAGCAAGGGTTGAACGGTCTGAAGGGCCAGAAATATGGCCCTGATCTTCAGAAGGTTGATATGAAGGGATCGCTCGGGGTGAGACCAGCGTCCGTGAGCAGTGTGGTGGAGAAACACCGCCCCCAGCCTAACAGGCTGGCATCTGTCGTGACTACGTGCCAGTGGACAGGGCGGAAGGACTTCCCCTGAGATAGGGATGACACCTGAGTCCACCAGACGAGGGAGCTGAGGGCAGTCCGAGATAAATGGACTGACCGGTCTAGAGGCTGGATTCTTGTCCCAAGAGGACAGAAGATCCAATTGCAGAGGGCGCAAATGGAATTGGGCAAACAACACGGCTTCCATGACTGCTACCATCTTGCCCAACACTCTCATCCCACTCCGGAGGGATGTGTAACGGCGGGAGCGGAGTGATTGTGCGGCCCGGATCAGGGAAGACCTCGTCTTCTGGAAGAAAAACCCCGGGCCTGAACCGTATCCATCAGCATACCTAAAAAGGTGATGCGCTGATGAGGAATGACTTGTTGAAGTTGAGAAGCCACCGTGGCCTTGAGAGCGTGTCTGGGCAAATTTGCACGCTTTCTGAGCAAACTTGAAGAGAGCTCCCTTTGATAAGTAGGTCGTCCAAATAGGAAACGACCAGGACGCCTCTGTAAAATGGACATGACGGCTGCCATGACCTTTGTGAAGACCCGAGGCGCAGTAGCCAGTCCAAAGGGAAGGGCCCTGAATTGGAAATGACGGTGTCCTACGGCAAAACGAAGGAACTGTTGATGCGATACACATATGGGAATGTGTAAATAAGCATCTTGAATGTCTATGGAAGCTAGGAATTCTCCCGGTTCCATAGCAGCTAGTACAGCTCGCAATGATTCCATTCGGAAGGTCCGAATCCGTAAGGACCTGTTTAGCCTTTTGAGGTCCAGGATAGGACAGACAGAGCCATCTTTTTTGGGGACGACAAAGAGGTTTGAATACAAACCTTTGCCGCGCTGTTCCAGGGGCACTGGAATGATAACGTTTGCTTTTTGCACAGAGGCTATGGCCTGACATAAGGCCTGGCTTTGCGTTGTGGACTTTGGAAGCAGAGAACGGAGAAACCTGTTGGCCGGTAGGGCATGGAAATCGATCTTGTAACCTGAGGTGACGATTTCTCGAACCCAAGAATCGTGAGTATGGTCTAGCCAAATATCCCGAAAAAGCAGAATCCACCCTCCAACAGGAGTCGGCTCTGAGGAGTACCCGGCGTCATGCTGAAGGGGCCTTCGCGGGGCGAGGTCCCTTGGGTTTAGATTGCCTGGAGTAGGAACGCCAGGAAGAGTCCCTTGAGGGACCAGATCCCTGATCTGAGCGTTGCGACGACCCCTGTGATGGTTTTTGGGGGGCGGGCCGAAAGGACTGCCTGCGCCAAGAAGACTTTCAAATTTTTGGATACAGGCCGCTTTTGTGGTAGAATGGTACTTTTACCACCCGTCGTCTCAGATATAAGCTTGTCCAGGGATTCTCCAAACAGACGAAGACCCTGGAAGGGGAGTGTGGACAGGGACTTCTTGGAGGCACTGTCCGCGTTCCATATCTTTAGCCACAGGACTCTGCGGGCAAAAACAGCGTTGGCTGCCGTTAGGGCTGACAAACTAGCTGCATCTAGGGAGCCGTGAAGAAAATAATTAGAGGCTAGAGAGAACAAATCAAGGATCTCAAGAGCCTCTGAAGGAATATTGCAAGAGCAAAGCAACTTGCGCAAGTTCCTACTCCACACACTCATAGCTCTCGCCACCCATGTCAAGGCAAACAGGGGGCGCAGAGAGGAGCCCGAAGCCTGGAAAATAGATTTGACCGCAGCATCAACTGCGCGGTCGGACGAGTCCTTGAGAGACGTGGTGTCTGAGACCGACATAACCGTGTGTTTAGCCAGCCTGGATACTGGCGGATCCACAACGGGGGGTACTGACCAGAGCTTAACCAGTTCCGATGGAAAGGGATAAGCGAATGAAGAGGAGGATTTTTTATTAAACCTATCAGGGTGATCCCACAGTTTAGATATGATTTGATGAAAAATCGGATCCTGGGCAAAGGACTTAGGAGGCTTCTTGGCCCGCTTGATTGCCGACTGAGAAGTCGGGTCCGAAGGCTGATCAGAAATCAACAGAGTGATTGACAGCCGAAATGAATGTGTCTTCCACATGTCTAGACTCAGAAGGGACATCTGAACCAGAGTCAGAGTCTTGGGAATCGTGACTACTAAAGGTCACGGAGCCTGAGTCAGACTGATCATGTCCGAGTCGGACAAGACGCAACGGTCGCAATGGCGCCTTTTGGAGACAGCCTTTTTACGTACTGGGAACGAGACACCAGACGAAGGCGGGCTCCCCTGGGGAAGCTGAGCCAGAGGGGGAAAGGCTGGGATATCTGAGCGGCCAGGTCATCTAACCTCTTATACATTAGAAGAGCCTAGGCAGGAATAACGTCATCAGACTGGGGTACTGCCTGGATAGTGGCCGCAGCCATATCCACAGACTGCACGACCTCCTGGTCCAGTAGCGGAGGCTGTTGTGACACGGTAGCAGGGGCATCGCAGCCCCGTCATAGTGGATAGCTTCGGCCATTAGAAAACGAGCGTCCACAGGTGGTACAAGCATAGTAGAGGTCCGTAGAGGACGCCTGGGAAGCTTTATCACCCTTGCGGTTACGCATGTCAGCAACAGTTCCACAATAAGTACAGTGAGCCTCTAGCAGTATTATAAAGGGACTGCTGTGGGTGAGGAGCTGCTAGCAGTATTATAAATGACTGCTATGCAGAGCCGGTGTATACAGAGTAAAGAAGCACACACTGTCAAACAGTCGGTATATACCTACAGGCACAGTTAGTATATACTGCTAAAAGCTGATATACACCGCCAGCCAGCAGACACACACTGCTAGAAAGACAGCGATATACCACTGAGCAGAGCGGTATATAGTGCTACAGAATCGCAGAACCAAGGAGGCGATCTCACCCGTGTCTGCTCTTCACATGTAATGGCGTCCAGTGTTCTCTGGCAGCATGGAGGGGAGAGACGGCCCACTTGAGGGAGCGGCTTCTAGAGCAGTGGAGGGGGCGTTGCTAGAATGCAGGCCGAAGCTGAGAGCTAAATTAATGATGCTTCCCTGGGATCACGGCCTGTATCGCCCCACCTGCGCCTTTTCAGGCGGCGGTTTGGATGCAGGGGACTGACTCGTTGGTGATGGATGCGGGGATCTCGGGGAGGGGATGCATCTTCGGCTCAAGGCTGAAGCAGGTCCTCGGCTCTGCTAGCCCTCTGGAGCTACCTTGGTGTGAGGTGCTTCCATGGAGCCTGGAGGGGTACGCAGACCCGACCACTTGGGTGCGAGGGAAGACTGACGGCTTGTGCACGCCAGGTTTCCTCTGCCCGTACACGGGGGGAACGGGGGTGGCAAGGCACCCTGGTATTGCCCCTATCAAAAATAGAATGAATAAGAAAAGAAAAACAAAATAAAAAGTAAAAATAAGCTGGCCTGAGGCACCTCTCGTGGAGCTCAGTCCAGACATGTCAGCCTCCCTGCTGACACTAGGAAAAAACTGAGCTAATTCCCGCCTAGCTGGGGTTATATGCTGTGGGAGGAGGAGCTAACACTTTTTTCAAACCTAGTGTCACGCCTCCCCTGGAGACACCATATAACCCAATGTCTGTGTCCCCCAAAGAAAAGGCGAGAAAGGAAACGATTACTTACATATTCTCTATGTAAATGAGAAGGGGCTCTAGTCCCATGGGCGTCACATCGCCCTGTAGGCGTTTGCATGTTTTCCGTGGTATCACGCCCCTGTGGTTGTGATACCATGGATTTACATGTGCGACTTCACCATCAGCGTCTTCAGATCCCATGCGTGCAAACTTACCATTCCCACAGCCGTTATCTGGGTGCTTGCTTCTCTGCTTCAGATGCGCACTGCGCATGCTCAGAAGACTCCTGTGGTTCCAGTCATGCGCAGTGCACGTCTGAAGCAGAGAGAATATGTAAGTAGCGAATATGTAAGTAATAAATCTTTTTTTTTATTATTTTCATATTCCACAATATTACAACATAGGGATGGGTAGGAAGGGGTTATTAGGCCACACAACACCCTGCTTATAGCTCAGAATGCATATGGGACCTGATAGGTTCCCTTTAACCGGAGAGCGGAAAGTAAGGTTTCTTTGGTGCAGGATGGAAAGAGCCAAAACCTGTCCCTTGAAGGAGCTAAGGAACAGGCTGGTGTTAAGGCCCAACTGCAAAAAAGACAGAAGGGAGGGGAGCGAAAAGGATCTTTGAGATACCCATCTGACTTTGCATCAGTGGGAAAAAAAAAAAAAAAAAAAAAAACACAAGGCGGGGGCCTAAAAGGGTCTACATCATGAGTATGCACATGACTTTATCATGTATGTAATTTTTCAATAAAGAAAAAAAACTAATATTTTATGAAAATTACCAGTGCTGGACTTTTCCCTTTTTTTCTCTATTATTCTGTGGTTGCCAGCCACGTTCGTGCACCTGTGGGTCCGCAGAATTAACGGTGAGCTTCTCCCTACTCCTTTTTCTTCTTTATGAAGGTCTTGATTGAAAGATCGTCCAAGGAAGGGATGACCATGATCCCTCCAGAACGTATCACTTTCGTGAAGACTCTGGCTACCGAAGCTAGACAAAAGGAGAGAGCTGTGAAAAGGAAACGACGGTTCCGAACTGCAAATCGGAGAAAACTTGGATGAGATGTGCAAATTGGTATGTGGAGACAGGCATCCTGGATGTCCACAGAGCAGAGAAATTCCTGAGATTCCATGGAGGCCATAATTGATCAGAGGGACTCAATTCTGAAATGGCGAATACGGACCCACTTGTTCAGGAGCCTGAGGTCTAGGATGGGCTGAACGGAGCAAACTTTCTTTAGAGCCACAAAGGTTTGAAAGGAAACTCGAAAAACGCTTAAGAGGGAACAGGAATGATGACTCCTGACTGAAGGAGAGAATCGATGGCTTTGAAAAACCCATGAGCCAAGGAGGTATTCTTGGCAGGGTGGGACTTTAAAAAAATTGAAGATGAGTGAGAGAAGAAAATACTGTCTCTGACCCAGGCACAGATTATCGAAATCCAGGAGTCTTGAAAAGACTATGCCCGCCTGCCCTGAGAGGAGTGCTGGGTGAGAGCATCCAGTCATGCAAAGGAGAACCTGTTGGACCTGGAATGCGGAGTCTTGGTTTGGTGCCCAAGCGGCCTCCAGGACGAAGATAGCTTGAACACAGGCTTCTCATGTTTGAAAGGAAACCAATTGTGATAGTTGGACGACCCCATAGATGAGAATTGACGAAAGGGACGAAAATGCACGGTGTGTCTCTGGCTGGAGGACGCTTGGGTTTCAGTTTCAGTCACTCTTTCTGCTGGTAGCATCGGAGATAATCCGATTCACCTTTGTTCCTAAAAGACGTGAATTCTGAAAATGAAAAGTGGAGAAGAATTTCACATTGGTGTTCCAGGCCTTGAGCCATAAAACACTGCTAATAGCCACGATGCTGTTGTACGCTATTGCAGAGCAGGCCATTGCATCGGGAGATGAGGAAAGATGATACTTCACAGTGTGGGAGATCTGTTCCACCAGTGTGTTGGGGTGAGCGCCTGAGAGAATCTTTTGGCCAAGGTGCTTTTGCCAGGCAGAGACTGATTTAGAGACCCAATCGGAGGCGAAAACCGTGGAGATGTGTGGTAGTCTCAAAGGCAGATTTTACCAGGGATTCCCTGTGTCTGTCATTCGGTCCTTGAGATACCATCCAGAAGTAGAAGTATCGTATTTGTATTGTGCCTAACAAAGATACCAGAGAATCAAGAACCAAGGACTCTGCCCAGATCTTGGAGAGGTCAGGAGTAAAATGATACAGTATATCCATTCGCTTTCTTCTCTTGAAACACCTTTCCAAATGCCCTCATTTTCATAAAATGCACTCAAACTCCTTGTAATTAGAAAACACCTAAGGCGGGGCGCTTTGCCTTCTTGAAGGATAATGACTGCTCTGAGGGCAGCAAATGTTCTTCCTTGACATAGAGAGTCTAGTTGACTGCTAGGATCAGGCTGTCCACCAGATCTTAAGTTTGGTGGCCTGGTCAGAGAGGGCAATAAAGAGCACTAGATAGATGCCAACCCAGGGGATGTGGAAGGAGAAGAAAAGTCCAAAGAGGAACTGGACGGCGTCCGCTTCTTAGATCTTTTATGTGGTCTGCCTTGATGAAAAGCATTAAACAGGTCAATTAGACCCTCCCCGACAAGAAATCAGAACACCGGAGGCGCGTGATAGGTTAGGTAGACATTTATGACCAAAACCAAAGTTTGGGGCACCTAGGTAAGGTCAGAAACTGTGACAGATTAGTGACTCACTTGGGAGGAGGTACTGAAATTGGAGCAGAGGGCAAAGCTTTGTCCTGATAGTTGTTGTGTATTACATGAAAAGCAAGTAAAGTGTAGAACAATAGGAGAAATACAAGAGTTTTTCACTGGAATTAGGCATAGAGAATCCTACGGAGGAGTGTTAGGGAAGCCTGTGTGCCACAAGGACAGAGCTACCCCAGATCCCAAAGCAGTGGAAACAGTGTGATGGGGTCATGATTTGTGCAGAACATGTGGACATGTCTGCAGGATGGACCAGAGAGGTTATAATGTGCATGAGACCACATGGTTCTCACTGTCTCTAAGGTGGGAAAGCAGGGTGAGCAATTACACCCTGTTTCCCAAATCAAAAGCGGTTTCTGAAAGACAAAAAAGGAAAAGATTAACAAATTTTGGTACCTAGTACTGACACCAAGCTAAAACTGGTTAGCTTTGTGTCAGTGGGTGTACCCTGCCGAGAAGAAGCTAACTTGTTAATTGCCTCGTGTCAGCAGCATACACCATGGTTTCCTGTGTTCCCCATTAAAGGGAATGAGAAAGTCCGTTTAACTAAACTACAGCACAATCGTGCATTATACACTGGGGGAGCTCTAATCTGCTTAAAAAAAAACAAACAAAAAAAAAGGTCTTTCATTAAACGTTTCAAGAAAAGGGTGGAGCTTCTTACGGAGACTGTACGTCACAATACGTTTAAATTGTGGTGTACATATCAAAGTAAACCAAACTAATAAATGAGGAAAACTTAGGCGGGCTTTGCACGTTGCGACATCGCACACCGATGCTGCGATGTCGCACGCGATAGTCCCCGCCCCTGTCGCAGGTACGATATCTTGTGATAGCTGGCATAGCGAAAATTATCGCTACGCCAGCTTCACATGCACTCACCTGCCCTGCGACCGTCGCTCTGGCCGGTGACCTGCCTCCTTCCTAAGGGGGCGGGTCGTGCGGCGTCATAGCGACGTCACACGGCAGGCGGCCAATAGCGGCGGAGGAGCGGAGATTAGCAGGATGTAAACATCCCGCCCACCTCCTTCCTTCCGCATAGCCGCCGGCGGCAGGTAAGGTGAAGTTCCTCGCTCCTGCGGCGTTATACACAGCGATGTGTGCAGCCGCAGGAGCGAGGAACTACATCGTACCTGTCGCTGCAGCATAATTATGAAAAAGTCGGAGCCTGCAACGATGACGACGCTTTTGTGCTCGTTAATCGTATCAGCTAGCATTTACACACTACTATCTCGAAAGTGACGCCGGAAGTGTGTCACTTTCGATTTGACCCCACCGACATCGCATGTGCGATGTTGCAACGTGCAAAGCCGCCCTTAGACTAGACAGTCTTAGAATTTGCCAGATTTACCAAATAGCATGAACCGCTATGATAAATCTAAAGCATTTTACAACTGCATGATCTTAGTTTGCTCGGTCTAAAAGAATTAGACAGTATTCATAAATCTGCCCCACTGTTTTAATCAGCGTTCCTTTCCTAATGAATGCTGCTATCAGAGACGGTGGCATGAAATGGGCGGCAAGTTCCTTTTAAAAGGTTTGTCTCAGACATTTTAGTATATTAATAAGACCTCTATTGATTAGACACTGGCTGTACGTCTTAGCAATATGCCATTGTCTACTATGTCAGTTATCTTAAAAAAGAACCTTCCACCAACTACCATTGTAAGCAAAAATGCTATATTAGACATCCCAATGTATTGCCTTTGCTGCAATTCCCTGAGATCATTAGATTACACTAAGCATATATATCTACACAGCTATATATAGTACTAATTTCACTTTATTTACAGGGTCATAGCTTTTTGGACACAAGACAAATATCCAATTTAAGGGCACTATGAAGTGCAGATAGGAGAAGGTGTGCACCATGTATTAAAGGGATATTCCCATCGCCAAGATTATATCACAATATGTAGCAGGTGTAACAATAATAATAATAGCAAATACCTCCTATTAGAAATGTAGTATAGTTCTGATTCACTATTTTGCTTACCTCATGTTCAGGGCATTGCAGGACCTTAGCTATCCACGGTTATGACCACGAACAACTGTCACTATACGAGTGGTCGTAACAATCGATACCTAAGGTCCTGCAATGCCCAGCACATGAGGTAAGTTACATAGTGAGTCAGAAGAACTGTACTACATTTCTAATTGGAGGCATTTGCAAATATATCTACTACATATTGGGATAGGATCTTGCAGATGGGAATAACTTTTCATGTTAAATAAGGAATCAAATGGCCCTCACAAAAGTATTACTTCAATGGAATAGCACTATAATTTAGTGTCTACACAAAGCTATGAATGTTACATTTCAAAGTATATTTACATTCTACAGAAAGTTTATACTAAATTTGTATGGTCACTATGCAGGACATGGATATTGTGTGAAATTTTGTGGGGGCAATGCAATGTCATTTCTTCTAAATTACAAATTATTCTTTGGAAAGTAGATACACAGAAAGGTATACTTTGTAACATTATTAGTAGGGCAGTATTTTAAACAGTTTCAAGACATGGCGATTTTGTGTTTTGTTTTTTTTTTCTCTGTTCCTTAAAAGAAAGAAAAAAAAAACAAAACCAAAAACGGATTTTTGTGTACTCACCGTAAAATCGTTTTCTCTTAGCCATCATTGGGGGACACAGGACCATGGGTGTTATTGCTGCCTATCCATAGGAGGACACTAAGTAGATGCAAAAGCATAGCTCCTCCTCTGCAGTATACACCCCCTGACCGGGCCAGGCAACCTCAGTTTTAGTACACAAGCAGTAGGAGAAAAAAAAAACTTCTCAACAGAGGAACATGAGAAGAAAGAGTCATAACCAAATAAGGTACTGAGAGAACCAAGGCCCAACAGGGCAACAGGGTGGGTGCTGTGT
This sequence comes from Anomaloglossus baeobatrachus, assembly GCF_048569485.1. NCBI lineage: Eukaryota > Metazoa > Chordata > Amphibia > Anura > Aromobatidae > Anomaloglossus > Anomaloglossus baeobatrachus. Next base: position 371,398,438 of record NC_134356.1, read on the forward strand.
CCCCCAATGATGGCTAAGAGAAAACGATTTTACGGTGAGTACACAAAACTCCGTTTTTCTCTGACGCCTCATTGGGGGACACAGGACCATGGAACGTCCTAAAGCAGTCCATGGGTGGGAAAAAATAAAAAAAGACAACACAACCCAAGGACTAGGAACCAGTCCCAGACAGCCTGGAGCGCCTACTGAGAGAGGTGCTCTACTGCAGTTTGCAGAATTTTCCTACCCAGATTTGTCTCAGCTGAAACCTGGGTATGGACTCAGTAATGCTTTGAAAAAGTATGTAGGCTAGACCAGGTCGCAGCCTTACACACCTGTTCCACTGAAGCCTGATGCCGAATGGCCCACGAAGCGCAACTGCTCGCGTGGAATGAGCCCGCAGCCCACTAGGAATGGGCTTGCGTTGCAAGCGGTAGACTTCCTGGATCGCAGAGCGAATCCAGCGAGCCAGAGTTGCCTTTGAAGCTGTCTGTCCCTTCTTAGGCCCCTCAGGAATGACGAACAAAGAGTCTGTTTTCCTAAAGGGGGCTATCCTGGATATGTAATATCTGAGAGCTCAGACGAGGTCTAACGAATGCAGAGACCTTTCCACCCTATGAACTGGGTGTGGACAAAAGGAAGGCAGAACGATGTCCTCGTTCAAATGAAACGGGGTAGGAACCTTTGGAAAAAAATCCGGAAGGGGGCGCAGAACCACCTTGTCCTGGTGAAAGATCAGAAAGAAGGGAATTTTGTTTACTTACCGTAAATTCCTTTTCTTCTAGCTCCAATTGGGAGACCCAGACAATTGGGTGTATAGGCTATGCCTCCGGAGGCCGCACAAAGTATTACACTAAAAGTGTAAAGCCCCTCCCCTTCTGCCTATACACCCCCCGTGCTCCCACGGGATCCTCAGTTTTGGTGCAAAAGCAAGAAGGAGGAAAAAATTATAAACTGGTTTAAAGTAACTTCAATCCGAAGGAATATCGGAGAACTGAAACCATTCAACATGAACAACATGTGTACACAAAAAAAACAGGGGCGGGTGCTGGGTCTCCCAATTGGAGCTAGAAGAAAAGGAATTTACGGTAAGTAAACAAAATTCCCTTCTTCTTTGTCGCTCCATTGGGAGACCCAGACAATTGGGACGTCCAAAAGCAGTCCCTGGGTGGGTAAATAATACCTCATAATAGAGCCGTAACGGCTCCGTCCTACAGGTGGGCAAATGCCTACCTAGGCTGGCATCTGCCGAAGCATAGGTATGCACCTGATAGTGTTTCGTGAAAGTGTGCAGGCTCGACCAGGTAGCCGCCTGACACACCTGCTGAGCCGTAGCCTGGTGCCTCAAAGCCCAGGACGCACCCATGGCTCTGGTAGAATGGGCCTTCAGCCCTGAGGGAACCGGAAGCCCAGCAGAACGGTAAGCTTCGAGAATTGGTTCCTTGATCCACCGAGCCAGGGTTGATTTGGAAGCCTGTGACCCTTTACGCTGGCCAGCGACAAGGACAAAGAGTGCATCCGAGCGGCGCAGGGGCGCCGTACAAGAAATGTAGAGTCTGAGTGCTCTCACCAGATCTAACAAGTGCAAATCCTTTTCACATTGGTGAACTGGATGAGGACAAAAAGAGGGTAAGGAGATATCCTGATTGAGATGAAAGGGGGATACCACCTTAGGGAGAAATTCCGGAACCGGACGCAGAACCACCTTGTCCTGGTGAAACACCAGGAAGGGGGCTTTGCATGACAGAGCTGCGAGCTCAGACACTCTCCGAAGTGAAGTGACTGCTACTAGGAAAACCACTTTCTGCGAAAGGCGTGCGAGAGAAATATCCCTCATTGGCTCGAACGGTGGTTTCTGAAGAACCATCAGCACCCTGTTCAGATCCCAGGGTTCCAACGGACGTTTGTAAGGAGGAACGATGTGACAAACCCCCTGCAGGAACGTGCGTACCTGTGGAAATCTGGCCAGGCGCTTCTGAAAAAACACAGAGAGCGCAGAGACTTGTCCCTTAAGGGAGCCGAGTGACAAACCCTTTTCCAATCCGGACTGAAGAAAGGACAGGAAAGTGGGCAAGGCAAATGGCCAGGGAGAAGAACCCCTAGCAGAGCACCATGACAGGAATATTTTCCACGTCCTGTGGTAGATCCTGGCGGACGTTGGTTTCCTAGCCTGTCTCATAGTGGCAATGACTTCCTGGGATAATCCTGAAGACGCCAAGATCCAGGACTCAATGGCCACACAGTCAGGTTGAGGGCCGCAGAATTCAGATGGAAAAACGGCCCTTGAGACAGCAAGTCTGGTCGGTCTGGTAGTGCCCACGGTTGGCCGACCGTGAGATGCCACAGATCCGGGTACCACGACCTCCTCGGCCAGTCTGGGGCGACGAGGATGGCGCAGCGGCAGTCGGCCCTGATCTTGCGTAACACTCTGGGCAACAGTGCCAGCGGAGGAAACACATAAGGGAGTTGAAACTGCGACCAATCTTGAACTAAGGCGTCTGCCGCCAGAGCTCTGTGATCGTGAGAACGTGCCATGAATGCCGTGACCTTGTTGTTGTGCCGGGACGCCATTAGGTCGACGTCCGGCATCCCCCAGCGGCAACAGATCTCCTGAAACACGTCCGGGTGAAGAGACCATTCCCCTGCGTCCATGCCCTGGCGACTGAGAAAATCTGCTTCCCAGTTTTCCACGCCTGGGATGTGAACTGCGGAGATGGTGGATGCCGTGGCTTCCACCCACATCAAAATCCGCCGGACTTCCTGGAAGGCTTGCCGACTGCGTGTTCCTCCTTGGTGCTTGATGTAAGCCACCGCTGTGGAGTTGTCCGACTGAATTCGGATCTGCTTGCCTTCCAGCCACTGCTGGAACGCTTTCAGGGCAAGATACACTGCCCTGATCTCCAGAACATTGATCTGAAGTGAGGACTCTTGCTGGGTCCACGTACCCTGAGCCCTGTGGTGGAGAAAGACTGCTCCCCACCCTGACAGACTCGCGTCCGTCGTGACCACCGCCCAGGATGGGGGTAGGAAGGATTTCCCCTTCGATAATGAAGTGGGAAGGAGCCACCACCGAAGGGAAGCTTTGGTTGCCTGAGAGAGGGAGACGTTCCTGTTGAGGGACGTCGGCTTCCTGTCCCATTTGCGTAGGATGTCCCATTGAAGAGGACGCAGGTGAAACTGCGCGAAAGGAACTGCCTCCATTGCTGCTACCATCTTCCCTAGGAAGTGCATGAGGCGCCTCAAGGGGTGTGACTGACCTTGAAGGAGAGATTGCACCCCCGTCTGTAGTGAACGCTGCTTGTTCAGCGGAAGCTTCACTATCGCTGAGAGGGTATGAAACTCCATGTCAAGATACGTCAGCGATTGGGCTGGTGTCAGATTTGACTTTGGAAAATTGATGATCCACCCGAAACTCTGGAGAGTCTCCAGAGTAGCGGTGAGGCTGTGCTGGCATGCCTCTTGAGAGGGAGCCTTGACCAGCAGATCGTCTAAGTAGGGGATCACCGAGTGACCATGAGAGTGGAGGACCGCGACTACTGTAGCCATGACCTTGGTGAAAACCCGTGGGGCTGTCGCCAGGCCGAACGGCAGTGCCACGAACTGAAGGTGTTCGTCTCCTATGGCGAAGCGCAGAAAACGCTGATGCTCTGGCGCAATCTGAGGAGGAACAGGGACCACCACTCCTTCTGCCTTCAGAGTGCCCAGCGCCTGCCGAAGAGCATCGGCTCGCTCGGGAGGCGGAGATGTCCTGAAGAAACGAGTCGGAGGATGAGAGCTGAACTCTATCCTGTAACCGTGAGACAGAATGTCTCTCACCCAACGGTCTTTTACCTGTGGCAGCCAGGTGTCGCAAAAGCGGGAGAGCCTGCCACCGACCGAGGATGCGGTGTGAAGTGGCCGTAAGTCATGAGGAAGCCGCCTTGGTAGCGGCACCTCCGGCGGACTTTTTAGGGCGTGACTTAGACCGCCATGAATCGGAGTTCCTCTGATCCTTCTGAGGCCTTTTGGACGAGGAGAATTGGGACTTGCCCGCACCCCGAAAGGACCGAAACCTCGACTGTCCCCTCCTGTGCTGGGGTAAGTTTGGTTTGGCCTGGGGTAAGGATGTTTCCTTTCCCTTGGATTGCTTGATGATTTCATCCAATCTCTCACCAAACAAACGGTCGCCAGAAAACGGCAAACCGGTTAAGCACTTTTTGGAAGCCGAATCTGCTTTCCATTCCCGTAGCCACAAGGCCCTGCGTATTGCCACCGAATTGTCGGCTGCAACCGCTGTACGGCTCGCAGAGTCCAGGACAGCATTAATAGCGTAGGACGCAAATGCCGACGTTTGAGCTGTTTGGAAGCCACTTGCGGCGCAGACGTACGTGTGAGTGCGTCAATTTGCGCTTGACCCGCTGAGATAGCTTGGAGTGCCCATACGGCTGCGAATGCTGGAGCAAAAGACGCGCCGATAGCTTCATAGATGGATTTCAACCAGAGCTCCATCTGTCTATCAGTGGCATCCTTGAGTGAAGCCACATCTTCAACTGCAACTATGGATCTAGCCGCCAGTCTGGAGATTGGAGGATCCACCTTGGGACACTGAGTCCAGCCCTTGACCACGTCAGGGGGGAAGGGATAACGTGTATCTTTAAGGCGCTTAGAAAAACGCTTATCTGGACAAGCCCGGTGTTTCTGGACTGCGTCTCTGAAGTCAGAGTGGTCCAGAAACATACTCGTTGTACGCTTGGGGAACCTGAAACGGAATTTCCTGCTGAGAAGCTGACTCCTCTACTGAAGGAGCTGAGGGAGAAATATCCAACATTTGATTTATGGACGCGATAAGATCATTCACTATAGCGTCCCCATCAGGAGTATCAAGGTTGAGAGCAGCCTCAGGATCAGAATCCTGATCAGCTACCTCCGCTTCACCATACAGAGAGTCCTCCCGCTGAGACCCTGAACAATGTGATGATGTCGAGGGATTTTCTCAGCGAGCTCGCTTAGGCGGTCTGGGACTGCGGTCCGTGTGGACTGCAAAGCTTCTAGTATCTTAGCCATAGTCTCAGAAAGCCTTTCAGTAAAAACTGTAAACTCCGTCCCTGTCACCTGGACAGTGTTAGCAGGTGGTTCCCCCTGGGCCACCCTTAGCAGAGGCTCCGGCTGAGTAAGTGCCACAGGGGCCGAGCAGTGCACACAATGAGGGTCAGTGGAACCTGCCGGTAGTGAAGCCGTACATGCGGCGCAGGCAGCATAGTAAGCCTGTGTTTTGGCACCCCTGCTTCTTGTGGGCGCCATGCTGTTTTCTCCCCATAGCAACCTAGGAGGGTATATAGCCAAAGAGCAACCTTGCACTACACAGTGTAAAGTATAACATATAATCATATCATCTATAAGTACACTGCTGCACAAGTGGGGCCAGCACCTGAGGTGCTGCTTACCGGCCGCTCAAAGCGGTTGTGTGGCCACCAGAATCCCTGCCTGGGACTCCCAGAGCTTGTCTCCCCTCTCCAGCGTCAGAAGAGCCGACAGGAATGGCTGCCGGCGTCCTGAGGAGAGGAGGGGGCCGTGGGCGTGCCCTAAAAAGTGCGGGAAACTGGTGCCCCACTGTGCACAGTGAGGGGGGAGGAGTATGCAAAGCCTGCTCCAGCCCTCAGTGCTGCCGTCCTGTGCAGCGTCCCTCCCTTCCCCTGACTGGCAGGTCTGGGGGCGGGAAGAGAATGAGACTAGGCCGCAGAAGCCGGGGACTATAGTTATAAGCGCGGCCGCCGTATAAGCGCGGTCGGCGCGGATGTCCCTGGCGCACTAACAGTCCCAGCCGCGCCGCATTATAACAATGGCAGCGGCGGTCAGCGCGGTAGTCCCCAATACACTACACACCCAGCCACGCTGCAGCGTGTGATGGCACAAGTGCGGTCAGCGCCGCGGTCCCCGGCGCACTAACACACCCAGCAATGCTGGAGTGTTTCTGTGCGCGGTCCCCACGGGGACACAGAGTACCTCAAAGTAGCAGGGCCATGTCCCTGACGATACTCGGCTCCTTATCCAGCAGAATCCCCAGGGCCTGTGGATGGAGCACAGTCTCAGTGCCTGGAGACTGATAGGATCCCACTTCACCCAGAGCCCTATGGGGGATGGGGAAGGAAAACAGCATGTGGGCTCCAGCCTCCGTACCCGCAATGGATACCTCAACCTTAACAACACCGCCGACAAGAGTGGGGTGAGAAGGCAGCATGCTGGGGGCCCTGTTATGGGCCCTCTTTTCTTCCATCCGACATAGTCAGCAGCTGCTGCTGACTAAGCTGTGGAGCTATGCGTGCATGTCTGCCTCCTTCGCACAAAGCATAAAAACTGAGGATCCCGTGGGAGCACGGGGGGTGTATAGGCAGAAGGGGAGGGGCTTTACACTTTTAGTGTAATACTTTGTGCGGCCTCCGGAGGCATAGCCTATACACCCAATTGTCTGGGTCTCCCAATGGAGCGACAAAGAAAGGCTCGCGGCAAGAAGGTGCTGCCAGCTCCGAAACCCGTCTGATGGATGTAATTGCCACCAGGAATGTTACCTTCCAGGACAGAAGAGCAAGGGAGGATTCCTTGAGAGGTTCAAAGGGAGACCTCTAGAGACCGCCCAGAACGAGATTGAGGTCCCATGGGTCCAGCGGCCGTTTGTACGGGGGAACTAGATGGGAAACGCCCTGGAGGAAGGTCTTGACTTGCGGTTTTTGAGCCAGGCGGCATTGGTAGAAAATTGAGAGCGCTGAGACCTGCCCTTTAAGGGAACTGAGAGCCAACCCCGCTTGCAAGCCAGACTGCAGAAAGTCGAGAATTTTGGGGATGGCCAGAGGCATAGGCTGGACGTTAGTTTCCCTGCACCATGAAAGGAAGATTTTCCACGTACGGTGGTAAATGCGGGATGAAGCAGGCTTTCGGGCGCTGATCATGGCGGAGATAACCGTGGGGGGAGAATCCCGCTCTTGTTAATACCCAGGTATCAATGCCCATGGCGTCAGCTTCAGGGCTCTGGAGTTCTGATGGGAAATGGGCCCTTGGGTCAGCAAGTATGGGATGTCTGGAAGGCGCCACGGTACGTCTGCGAGCATTTGTACTAATTCGGCATACCAGGCGTGCCTGGGCCAGTCCGGTGCTATCAGTATCACCGGGACTCCCTCTGCCTTGATCTTCCGGATTACCCGCGGCAGCAGGGGTAGAGGTGGAAATATGTAAGGCAGGCGGAAGTGGTGCCAGGAGCAGACTAGAGCATCCGCGCCAATGGACTGCGGGTCGCATGACCTGGCTATGAACGCAGGTACCTTTGCGTTCAACCTTGAGGCCATTAGATCCACGTCTGGTGTGCCCCAGCGAGTGCAGATGTGTAGAAACACTTCTGGGTGGAGAGACCATTCTACGGCGGCCAGGCCTTGGCGACTTAGAAAGTCTGCTGCCCAGTTCTCTACCCCCGGTATGTGTACCGCTGATATCACTGACCCGTAGATTCGGCCCAGCTGAGGATCTTGTGGGCCTCTAGATAAGCCGCTTTGCTGCGGGTGCCCCCCTGCCGATTGATATAGGCTACAGCTGTCGCATTGTCCGATTGGACTCGAATCTGACAACCCGCTAGCAGAGGGCAGAACGCCCTGAGCGCGAGGAAGATCGCGCGGATTTCCAGGATGTTTATGGGTAGGAAAGATTCCTGGGGCGTCCAACGTCCTTGAGCAGTGTGGTGCCGGTACACTGCTCCCCAGCCTAGCAGGCTGGAGTCCGTGGTCAGGATCAGCCAGTTCACTGGGAGAAAAGATCTCCCCTTCGATAGGGATGAGGACCGAAGCCACCAGCGGAGTGCATACCTGACTGAAGGCGTCAGGTGAAGATGTTTGTCCAGGGAGAAGGGGCTCTTGTCCCAGGCAGCTAGAAGGGCTAGCTGCAGTGGGCGGAGGTGAAGTTGAGCAAAGGGTACTGCCTCCATAGCCGCCACCATCCTGCCGAGCACCTTCATGATGAATCGAATGGAGCGAGACGGAGGACGTAGAAGGCAGCGTACTGCTTGTCGAAGAGCGATCGCCTTGTCCTGAGGGAGAAGGATCAAGCCCCGACGGGTGTCCAGGGACATGGCCAGGAAGGTGATGGATCGTGCTAGGACCGGGGATGATTTGTCTAGATTCAGTAGCCACCCTAAGCGGGATAGGGTGTCCACGGTGATCTGTACGCTGGTTGAGCAGTCGCAGAAGGAGGGGGCCTTGATGAGGAGGTCGTCCAAGTAAGGGAGAACGACTACACCAAAGTCATGGCGGCCGCCATGAGTGTCCTTCACGCCAGGGGAGAAGACCCTTGGTGCGGTGGCAAGGCCGAAGGGTAGGGCTACGAATTGAAAATGGGACTCCTGAACTGCGAAGCGGAGGAACTTTTGGTGATCTGGAGCAATGGGTATGTGCAGGTATGCGTCCTTGATTTCTATGGAGGCGAGGAATTCCTCTTCGACCATGGATGGAATAATGGACCTTAAGGCCCTGTCACACACAGAGATAAATCTTTGGCAGATCTGTGGTTGAAGTGAAATCATGGACATATTGTTCCATTTGTACACAGCCACAAACCTGGCACTGATTGTCCACAATTTCACTGCAACCACAGATCTGCCAAAGATTTATCTCTGTGTGTGACAGGGCCTTTAGGGACTCCATTCTGAATCTCCGTACGTGTACATGTTTGTTCAGGTGTTTGGGGTCCAGGATGGGTCGAACCGACCCATCCTTTTTGGGGACCACAAAGAGGTTGGAATAAAAACCCCTGACCTTCTCGTCGTCTGGGACGGGTATTATCACTCCTGCTGTTTGGAGCGAGTGGATTGCTGAGAAAAAGGCCTTGCGTCATTTGAGTCTTTGGGGGGTTTGATAGAAGGAACCGACTCGGGGGTCTGGTCCGAAATTCTATGTGGTAACCGGAAGACACAAGGTCTTGCACCTATTTGTCGTCTGAGGCGGCAGCCCAGATGTGTTGAAAGAGCCACGTCGACCTCCTACAAGGAGTGTGTCTTCCGGGGCGCCAAAGGAGTCATGAGGGGGGAAAACGTTGTGGACTAGTCTCCCTAGTCCTGGACTGTTTTAGTCTAGGCTGCCATGACGAAGTGGGTTTCGGGGAGAGCTGAGAAGGTCGGTCCCTGTGTAGTCCGCGGCTAGTGGCGGGGGCAGAGCGGGATGTCGACCAACCAAATGAGTTCCGAAAGGAGCGGAATGAGGACTGTGGACGTCTGGTGAAGGTCGTCCTGGCTTCAGCTGGGGAAGGGAGGTACTTTTACCTCCCGTGGCGTCAGAAATGAGCTTGTCCAGACTTTCGCCAAACAATCGGTCTGGAAAAAAGGGAAGGCCCGTGAGAGACTTCTTGGAAGCAGAGTCTGCTCGCCATTGTCGGAGCCAGAGAGCTCTACGGATGGCTATGGTATTTGAGGAGGCAAAAGCTGCGCAGGTAGCAGCATCAATGGAGGCCTGCATGAGGTACTCCGCCGCAGCAGCAGCAGCAATTTGAGCTGTTACCTCTGACTGAGACTGAGATCGCCTTTGCGACACACACAGAGGCAAAGGAGGGCGAGAGGGAGGAACCCACAGCCTCAAAGGCAGAGCGGGCGAGGTGTGTTCCACCTGTCTGTCTGTCGGGTCCTTGATGGAGGAACCATCGGGTAAAGACAGGAGCATTTTTGTGGCACGGCAAGAGACCGGGAGGGGGGGGGGGGTGTCGATCGAGGGCGGATCGGCCCAGCCCTTAGGGGCAGGTGAGGCAAAAGGGTACCGGGACTCCGAAGCGCCTGTCAGGCTTCTCCCTTTGCTTTGTGAGGATATCCTGAAACTCTGGGTGATCAGCGAAAACCTTTTGGGGTTGCCTTGCCCTCTTAAAGGAGACCACATGGTCAGTGGTAGTGGATGGGGGATCCTCCACATGCAGAGTTTGGTTGATTGCTGCTATAAGGGAGTCTATTGCAGTTTGATCATCTGGGGAGGGTGAAACCAAGGAATCATCCTGGTACAAACAGCATTCTCCCTCCTCTAGCTCTTCGGAAGCCGTGTAGCGTATGGGAGAGCCTGCCCTGTGTGCTCCCAAGGGAGAGCCATGGGGGCCATGAGAGAGTGCTTGAGACACCCGGCCGTGTGCTCTTTTCCTGATCCCTGCAACCGGTGAAGCATGGGCCCGGATTACCTCAGAAGAATCCTCCATAGCGGTATCCTCAGGCTGCGTTCCGTTAGGGGCCCAGAAGGATGTGGAGGACGAGATTGCATAGCTAGCACCAGGTTCTGTGACAGTTTTGCCATGGATTGGGACAGAAACTGTGCCCATTCCGGTAGGCTGGGAGCCCTAGGCTCTGGGCTGACGGTTGCGGCGGGGGGGGTCTTGGGAGGCTATAGGGGCACAGGAACCACAGAGAGAAGAGGTGTGTTTGCGTGGCAGCTCAGCGTGGCAGGCAGTGCAGGCTGCATAATAGACTATGTGAGCCTTAGCATTCTTAGTACCTTAGAGTTCTGCATGTTCCTAATAGGAGTATGCCAGGAGGGGGAGCAATGATATGCAGAGCTACAAGTGAAGCAGTGGAAAAGACAGGAGAAAAATGGAATAAATAGTGCAAATAAATTTTATTATCAAAAGAAAAGGGGACACACAAAAAGGGGGTTCAAGTGGATATACATAAAAACATTGAGTGATTAAGAACATTCAAAATGGGAGCTGGGTGCGGGCACAGATAATACATTAATCTGGTAGAAAAAATGGGTACATATAAGTAATAAATACCGATGGAAAGTGAACATAATCAACAAGCAGGATACATACTCAATGTTTTTATGTATATCCACTTGAACCCCCTTTTTGTGTGTCCCCTTTTCTTTTGATAATAAAATTTATTTGCACTATTTATTCCATTTTTCTCCTGTCTTTTACATGTCTATATGGAATTTGTGCTTGCGGCATGTGACCCACGGGTGGTACCTTGACCGCAGTTATGATCATTATGGTATCATGGAGCTTTTCTAATTTAATTAAGTGAAGCAGTGGGAAGCAAGGATTGCTTCGGTGTACCTCACCAGAATCAGCAGATGGCCCTGCGTCCTCAGGAAGGAGTCTCTGTAGAGATCTTCGCGCGTTTTCCGGGGGGGGGGGGGCGGGGGGGGGGGAGGAGGAGGGAGGGGTTATCGCGGGAGGCTTAGCACTAAAAGAGCGCCAAGGAGTCAGTGTGCCCCCCTGCTGTCGGCAGTAAAAACCGGCGGGAAGGGAGCCTCTGACAGTTTTTCTCCCCCTCCCTCCAGTCAGCACACAGCTACCAGTAGATTATCTCTGCAGGATTCCCTGCAATCAGCAAGGAACTTTCCCCTCCTCCAGCCAGCACGCAGCTATGGTGGGAATAAAGACTGTAAATTCAGCAGTCCTGGGAGCCATCCATGCACCGTCTTTCTCCCTTTGTCTGGGAAACCAGTCAGGGGGGGGATCTCACCTTAACACTGCCTCAGTCCAGGCAGTGGAAATAGCAGAGTCAGCCTGCTGTGTCCGGCCACACAGGTGCAATGTATCAACTCAGAGCCTGCAAAGAGGGGCTGAGGCTCAGCCTGAGGCTGAGGTGTCTGTGGGACCAGTCGTCCAGTAAAAGGCAGCCCAGGATCCAGCGTCGCAGGAGGGGGTACGTGGAACACTCCGCGTTCCCGCCCGTTGATGGTATTGGGAGATCGGTCCCTAAGGGAAAACAGTCGCCCTCAAAAAATAACAAAACCTTGAAAGGATGTGCCTCCTACAGACACTAAGCTAAAACTGAGGTTGCCTGGCCCGGTCAGGGGGTGTATACTGCAGAGGAGGAGCTAATGCTTTTTGCATCTACTTCGTGTCCTCCTATGGATAGGCAGCATAACACCCATGGTCCTGTGTCCCCCAATGAGGCGTCAGAGAAAAAGAACAAAACTATTTTCCATCATCATAATTATGATGGCTTTTTGTGAGATGAGTTGTAGATTATGCCATTTATTTTACCATATAACTTGGTGAAAACCTGTACAAAAATCTGAATGGGATATACAGTATAAAAAGCAAATTTTCAATTTTGATTTTACAGAATTCATTGTACTGTAAATAATGACCTGGCAGTATGATTTTCTGGGCCAGTAGGATTGCAGTGTTCGCAAACAAAGTATTTTATATTTTAAATGTTTACATTTTTTTAACCAGAACAGATAAAAAAAAAAAATGTTTGGGCCTTTTTTTGAGACCCATTAAAAGGGGGTGTCCAACCCCTTCTCATTCCCCATCTCTCCCAATTAATATAAGAAAGCTTATACTCCTCTTCTGTGCCATTTCTGTACTTGTGTGTTCCCGGGGCTCGCATGAGTTTGCTACATCATGTGAGCCCTGCGCCCAGTCAGCGCCGGCTTCTGTCTCCCAGCCTTTGAACGTATAACTAATCAACGGGAAGTGAGTGGCCAGCCGCAGCTCTCACTTACTGATAATTAGGCATACATCCAAAGGTGGGGAAAGCGAAACCGGCACTGACTGGGTGCAAGGCTCACATGATGTAACAAACTCACGTGAGCCCTGGGAACACCAATACCGACACTGCTGGAACCACACCGCCACAGGAGAGGAGTATAAGCTTTTTTTATTTTAAATTGGGCAAAACATGTGGATTCAGAAGGGGGTGGTCCTAGAAGTGTACAACCTTTAACAATTTTTTAATAGACCCATCTGAGAGCTTATTTTTATTAATACAATTTTGGGAAACATACAATAGTTTGATTGCTTTTGTTGTATTTTTTTGTAGGGGGGAGAGTGTGTGTGTGTGTGTGTGTGTGTGTGTGTGTGTGTGTGTGTGTGTGTGTGTGTGTGTGTGTGTGGTCCATTAAAGAGAACCTGTCAGGTCCCATATGCATTCTGAGCTATAAGCAGTGTGTTGGGGGGCCTATTACCCGCTTCCTACCCACCCGTGTTGTAATATTGTGGAATATGAAAGTAATCGTTTTATTACTTACATATTCCCTATGTAAATGAGCAGGGTCTCTAGCCCCATGGGCGTCACATCGCCCTGTGGGCGTGATACCATGGATTTACATGAGCGACGTCATCATCAGCGTCTTCAGATCCAGCGCGTGCGCACTTACCATTCCTGCAGCCATCATCAGGGTGCTTGCTTCTCTGCTTCAGATGTGCCCTGGAATGGTAAGTGCACACGCATGGGATCTGAAGACGCTGATGGTGACGTCGCTCATGTAAATCCATGGTATCACGCCCACAGGGGCGTGATACCACGGAATACATGCAAACGCCCACAGGGCGATGTGACACCCATGGGGCTAGAGATCCTCCTGCTCATTTACATAGGGAATATGTAAGTAATAAAACGATTATTACTTTCATATTCCACAATATTACAACACAGGGGTGGGTAGGAAGTGGGTAATAGGCCCCCCAACACACTGCTTATAGCTCAGAATGCATATGGGACCTGACAGGTTCCCTTTAAGAGCATATTAGAAAGCAGGCCATTTAACTGTTGCTGCAGTGACTGACAGCAGACATTTAAAAGGTTAAACAGAAGTGATATTGGAGATCGCTCTGGTTGCTGCTGTTATAGAGCTAGTATCAGCCTCTAACAGACAGCATTTGATGGGTATAGAGCAAGTTCAATTCCAATCCCAACTCTATCCTGCACATGGTCTGTAAAGAAAATTTATGTCGCAGGTCACTAAGGAGTTAAAGTATTTTTAAGCTAAATGCTTGAATATTAATTAATTGCACAATGAAATGCTAATTCAGCAAGAGAAAGTATATATTTTTGTAAATTGCTACCATTTTTTTTTTTGCAATGTCAATGGAAAAACCCTAAATACAGTTGATACCCCCAAGGGAGGAGTCATTTTTTATGTGTCCGATTCCCAGACTACAATCTATAGACAGCGGTTTACTAGAAAATAAATAAGCCCAGGCCTCTTGTCATTTGTATGTTCTATTTGGTGCTTTTGAGTATGTACAGCAATTGGCAAGTCTGTGTAAGGTTATTTTCACACATCCGTGTTTCCATGCCTGGACATATAGGCTGCTAAGTTTCGGTCTGAATAGCCATGGTCAGTTTCTATATCATGGTCAAGGTACACAGACAGTGAAACATAGACATGTGAATGCAGCTAATATGTATATTAGCAACCTTCCGAACGTCAAATTAGGAAATTGGTAAGGAATAGGAAGAAATTATCTACACTTTTTCAAAATGAACCCATATCATAATTCACCTAAACCTACTTCACCTACCTGACAAATGTTCTCGTTTTCTTTGTTGGAGCAATATTGCTCTCTCTCTGTCCAGAGCTCTGCAAAAAAAAAAAAAAAAAAAAGAAGAAAAGAGAAGTTCAATCAGATATTACGTACACAAAATCAGAGAGTGAAACTTATGAAAACAAGACCATAAGGCTGGTCTTGTACGTTAGAAAGCTGAATCCTTACTTGGCCGTCAGCTTTTTTTCCAACCACTCCATGCAGCTTGTGCTTGACTTACTTGAGCGCGAATGTGATCTCCAGCAGCCAATTTCCACAACACAGAGTGGGCAATTGAAATCCAAGAGTCAGGAAGCCCCATAAATATTGAATACACAGCAAACTTGGTCTATATTTATATAAGGTATATGGCCAAGCTAAAAAGTGAATGTACCACAGGCTGATATAGTTTTTCTGCTTCAATTTAGAGTCCACACAAAACCAGGTAAATTTGGTGGAGTTATCTAGTGACCTCCTCCAACATAATAAACAAGTCGTATTAGCCCTGCTGACATTGCGTTGTGACCGATATTCATTTTTCCTTCCCTTTTTACTAGTCCTTTTATTTTCATCAACAAAGATGTATGGGGGCTTGTTTTTTGGGGGATAAGCTCTAGGTTTGAATGGCAATTATTTTAACATATAATGTACTAGAAAAACTAAAACTTTCCAGGTGCAGTGAAATAGTGTTATGAAGAAAAGACACTGCAATTACATTTTTCTTCGTCGCTCCATTGGGAGACCCAGACGATTGACGATTGGGTGTATAGCTACTGCCTCCGGAGGCCACACAAAGCATTACACTAAAAAGTGTAAGGCCCCTCCCCTTCTGGCTATACACCCCCAGTGGGATCACTGGCTCACCAGTTTTCGGCTTTGTGCGAAGGAGGTCAGACATCCACGCATAGCTCCACTGTTTAGTCAGCAGTAGCTGCTGACTATATCGGATGGAAGAAAAGAGGGCCCATATGGGGCCCCCAGCATGCTCCCTTCTCACCCCACTGGTGGTTTGTAAGGTTGAGGTACCTATTGCTGGTACGGCGGCTGGAGCCCAAATGCTGTTTTCCTTCCCCATCCCCCTGAGGGGCTCTGAGGAAGTGGGATCTTACCGGCCCCAAAGCCCTGAGGCCGGGCTCCATCCACAGACCCATTGAACCTGCTGGATGTGGAGCGGGAGTGCCGTTCAGGGACATGGCCCTGCACCATTCAGGTACTCTGTGTCCCCGTACACACAGGCACAGCACACTCCAGACTTGCTGGGTGTGCTAGTGCGCCGGGGACAGTAAAGGGTTACAGTCACTGCAGCCTAGCTGAGTGACTTTATTTATTGGGAACTACAGCGCCGGACGCTCCGGGAGCGGCGGCGCGGCTGGGACTTGTAGTGCGCCGGGGACTTAGCGCCGACCGCGCTTTTACGGCGGCGGCGCTTATAAATCCAGTCCCCGGCTTTTGCGGCCTAGCTCAGCTTCGTTCCCGCCCCCACCCTGTCAATCAGGGTAGGGGAAAGATGCTGTACAAGCAGCAGCGCCGAGGGCTGGAGCCTTATTTACATGCTCCAGCCCTCTCACTAGACACTGTGGGACGCCGGTTTCCCGCTCTGAATTGGGGCACGCCCACGGCCCGCCCCTACTCACACGAGCTGGAGAAGGACGCCGGCAGCCATTCCTGCAGCCCGAGCTGAGAGAACGGACTCTGGGCAACCAACAGGACTAGGGCGACCACACACCCGCTTATAGGCGGGCGGTAAGCGGCACCTGGGGTGCTGACACTAAATACCGCAGTTTGTCTATTTGTATTTTAAGTACACTGCATAGGTCGCTAATTTGGGCTATATGCCCTCTTAGATGCGACACATCAGCAGCAGGAAAGCAGGGGTGCTAAGGCACAGGCTTTCTATGCTGCTTGTATTGCATGTACTGAGGTGTTCATGTGTATTTATGCTTGTATGCTATACACTGCACTGTACAGTCGCTAGTCTTGGCTATATTCGCCATAGAATGGCTAGACTACAGCAGCAGAAAAGCAAGGGTGCTGAGGCACAGGTTTTTTTCTATGCTGCTTGTATTGCAGGGGTTGCAGTGTTCACTTGTACTTATGCTTGTATGCTATACATTGCACTGTATGGTCGCTATTCTGGACTATATTCCCCTAGATGGCTAGTCTGCAGCAGCAGAAAAGCAGGCTTTCTATGCTGCTTGTATTGCATGTGCTGCAGTGTTCATTTGTACTTTATGCTTGTATGATGTACATTGCACTGTACGGTCGCCATTCTTGGCTCTATAAGTCGGCAGCAGCATATAAGCAACACAGGCCTTCGATGCTGTTTTTGCTGCATGTGATACTGTTCCACGGCACTGCTCCCCATTGGGTGCAATGCTCCCCTGTAGCACTTGGTCAGCCGGGGTCTCTACTTGACGTGGCCAAAAGAACCACCTCTCAACCCTGTCCAAGGACAGGGACGGAGTTGCAATGGGATAGAGACTTGCAGTCCGGACAGGCCATGGGCAATCTGGATCATTGCTCCCTGGCCACCCTCACTTGGAATAAAATTGGTGCTCCGGGGGGATCCCAGGAGGCTCTCTGTATGATGAGGCAGACGTAGCTCATCAGGACTTTGATCCTGACACCGCTCTCACTCCGGATACACCGGATGGTGACGCCATAAGGAATGATCCTATAGCGTCCATCAATGGAATGTTGGATCTTTTCTCCCTCAGCTCCCCCAGCGGAGGAGTCAGCTTCACAGCAGGAGAAGTCCCATTTCAGTAGCTCAAACGTATATTGAGTATTGTTCTGGCCACGCTGACTTCAGAGAAGCAGTCCAGGAACACCACGCTTCCCAGATAAGCGTTTTCTCCAAACGTATTAAGGATACACGTTATCACTTTCCCCCTGACGTGGTCAGGCGTTGGACCCAGGGTCAAAAGGTGGATTCTCCAATCTCCAGGTTTGCGGCTAGAGCCATAGTTGCAGTGGAGATGGGACTTCACTTACAGATGTCATTGACAGAC
Organism: Anomaloglossus baeobatrachus; assembly: GCF_048569485.1. NCBI lineage: Eukaryota > Metazoa > Chordata > Amphibia > Anura > Aromobatidae > Anomaloglossus > Anomaloglossus baeobatrachus. The sequence continues at coordinate 371,415,678 of NC_134356.1, forward strand.
AGATGGACTCTGGTTGAAATCTGTCTATGAGGCTATCGGCGTGTCGGTTGCTCCGGCATTCACAGCCGTATGGGCACCCTAAGCTTTTCAGCTGTTCTTGCGCAGCTGGTCTTGAGCACAGGTACATCTGTGCCGCAGGGGCGTCCGTAACCTCGCAATGTCTGCATTGCGACTTACCCTATTAATGCTGTCCTGGAAGGACAGTCGAGGTTTCGGTCCTTCCCAGGCTCGGGCAGGTCCCAATTGTCCTCGTCCAAAAGGGCTGAAAAGCCTCAGAGGCTCAACTGCCGGCCGGGCTCAATCACGCCCAAGGAAGGCAGCCGGAGGAACCGCTACCAAGGCGGTCTCCTCATGACTCTCAGCTCTCTCATCTTTCCGCATCCGCGGTTGATGGCAGACTCGCTCGCCTTTGGCGACATTTAGCTGCCACAGGTCACAGACCGGGGGGTGAGGGACAGTGTGCCCACGTGCACAGGACAGAGTTCTGTTCTCGTCCTCCGACTCGATTCTTCAGAACGTCCCCACCTCCCCACCGAGCAGATGCTCTTCTGCAGGCAGAAGGAGTGGTAATCCCGGTTCCTCTTCAGGAACAAGACACGGTTTTCCTCCAATCTGGTTGTGGTGCCAAACAAGGATGGCTCTTTCCGTTCCGTTCTGGACCTAAAACTGCTCAACAAGCACGTGGAGGCCAGGCGGTTCCGGATGAAACCCTCCGCTCCGTCATTGCCTCAATGTCTCAAGGAAATTTCCTAGCATCAATAGACATCAAAGATGCTTATCTCCACGTGCCGATTGCTACAGAGCACCAATGTTTTTTCTACATTTCGTGATCGGAAACGACCATCCTCAGTTCGTAGCTCTGCCATTCGGGCTGGCGACAGCCCCACGGGTGTTCGCCAAGGTCATGACGGCAGTGGTAGCAGTCTTGCACTCACAGGGACACTCTGTGATCCCTTACTTGGACGATCTACTTGTCAAGGCACCCTCTCAAGAGGCATGCCAACTCAGCCTGAATGTTGCGCTGGAGACTCTCCAGACGTTCGGGTGGATCATCAACTTCTCAAAGTCAAACCTGTCACGACCCAATCACTAACGTATCTTGGCATGGAGTTTCATACCCTCTCAGCGGTAGTGAAGCTTCCGCTGGACAAGCAGCGGTCACTACAGACTGGGGTGCAGACTCTCCTTCAAGGTCAGTCGCACTTCTTAAGACGCCTCATGCACTTCCTCGGGAAGATAGTGGCGACAATGGAGGCGGTTCCGTTTGCGCAGTTTCATCTGCGTCCACTTCAATGGGACATTCTCCGCCAATGAGACGGGAAGTCAACATCCCTGTACAGGAAAGTATCCCTTTTACAGACGGCAAGGACTCTCTGCAATGGTGGCTTCTTCCCACCTCATTATCACTGGGAAGATCCTTCCTACCACCGTCTTGGGCGGTGGTCACGACAGACGCGAGTCTGTCAGGGTGGGGAGCGGTTTTTCTCCCCCACAGGGCTCAGGGTCCGTGGACTCAGCAGGAGTCCACCCTTCAGATCAATGTTCTGGTAATCAGAGCAGTGTATCTTGCCCTACTAGCCTTCCAGCAGTGGCTGGAAAGAAAGCAGATCCGAATTCAATCGGACAACTCCACAGCGGTGGCATACATCAATCACCAAGGGGGGACACGCAGTCGGCAAGCCTACCAGGAAGTCCGGCGGATTCTGATGTGGGTGGATGCCACGGCCTCCACCATATCCGCAGTTCACATCCCCGGCGTAGAAAACTGGGAAGCAGACTTCCTCAGTCGCCAGGGCATGGACGCAGGGGAATGGTCCCTTCACCCGGACGTGTTTCAGGAAATCTGTCGCCGCTGGGGAAGGCCGGACGTCGACCTAATGGCGTCCCGGCACAACAACAACAAGGTCCCAACCTTCATGGCACGGTCTCGCGATCAAAGAGCGCTGGCGGCAGACGCCCTAGTGCAAGATTGGTCGCAGTTCCGGCTCCCTTATGTGTTTCCTCCTCTGGCACCCTTGCCCAGAGTGCTACGCAAGATCAGATCCGATTGCAGCCGCGTCATACTCGTCGCCCCAGACTGGCCGAGGAGGGCGTGGTATCCGGATCTGTGGCAGCTCACGGTCGGCCAACCGTGGGCACTACCAGACCGACCAGACTTACTGTCCCAAGGGCCGTTTTTCCATCGGAATTCTGCGGCCCTGAACCTGACTGTGTGGCCATTGAGTCCTGGATCCTAGCGTCTTCAGGATTATTCCACGGGGTCGTTGCCACCATGAGACAGGCTAGGAAGCCCACGTCCGCTAAGAACCACAGAACGTGGAGGATATTCTTATCCTGGTGCTCTGCTCAGGGAGTGTCTCCCTGGCCATTTGCATTGCCTACCCCTCTTTCTTTCCTGCTATCTGGGTTAGAAAAAGGTTTGGCGCTCGGCTCCCTTAAAGGTCAGGTATCGGCGCTATCCGTCTTTTTTCAGAGGCGTTTGGCACGCCTTCCTATGGTGCGCACGTTCCTACAGGGGGTTTGCCATATCGTTCCCCCGTGCAAGCGGCCGTTAGATCCATGGGATCTGAACAGGGTACTAGTTGCCCTCCAGAAGCCGCCCTTCGAGCCTCTGAGGGAGGTTTCACTTTCTAGACTATCCCAGAACGTGGCTTTTCTGGTAGCGATCACATCCCTTCGGAGAGTGTCTGAGCTGGCAGCGCTGTCATCCAAGACTCCCTTCCTGGTCTTCCACCAGGACAAGGTAGTGCTGCGCCCCATTCAGGAGTTTCTCCCGAAGGTGGTATCCTCTTTTCATCTTAATCAGGATATCTCCTTGCCTTCGTTTTTGTCCTCATGCAGTTCATCGGTATGAGAAGGATTTACATTTGTTAGATCTGATGAGAGCACTCAGAATCTACATTTCCCGCACGGCGCCCTTGCGCCGTTCGGATGCACTCTTTGTCCTTGTCGCTGGTCAGCGCAAAGGGTCGCAGGCTTCTAAGGCCGCCCTGGCTCGATGGATCAAGGAACCAATTCTTGAAGCCTACCGTTCTGCTGGGCTTCCGGTTCCATCAGGGCTGAAGGCCCATTCAACCAGAGCCGTGGGTGCTTCCTGGGCATTACGACACCAGGCTACGGCTCAACAGGTGTGCCAGGCAGCTACCTGGTCGAGTCTGCACACCTTCACCAAACATTATCAGGTGCATACCTATGCTTCGGCGGACGCCAGCCTAGGTAGAAGAGTCCTGCAGGCGGCAGTTGCCTCCCCGTAGGGGAGGGCTGTCTTCGCAGCTCTAACATGAGGTATTTCTTTACCCACCCAGGGACAGCTTTTGGACGTCCCAATCGTCTGGGTCTCCCAATGGAGCGACGAAGAAGAAGGGAATTTTGTTACTTACCGTAAATTCCTTTTCTTCTAGCTCCTATTGGGAGACCCAGCACCCGCCCTGTTGTCCTTCGGGATTTTTGGGTTGTTTCGGGTACACATGTTGTTCATGTTGAACGGTTTTTCAGTTCTCCGATGTTACTCGGAGTGAATTTGTTTAAACCAGTTATTGGCTTTCCTCCTTCTTGCTTTTGCACTAAAACTGGTGAGCCAGTGATCCCACTGGGGGTGTATAGCCAGAAGGGGAGGGGCCTTACACTTTTTAGTGTAATGCTTTGTGTGGCCTCCGGAGGCAGTAGCTATACACCCAATCGTCAATCGTCTGGGTCTCCCAATAGGAGCTAGAAGAAAAGGAATTTACAGTAAGTAACAAAATTCCCTTCTTTAGTGCTTTAAAGAGAGAGGAGGGAAGAAAAACAATAAAGTGTGAGGATGGAATAGTGTAGACCTGTTTTTTTTCGTTGACAGGCTGATGTTTTTATTGATACCATGTAGAAATATATTGAATGTTCTGAGCACTTTTATGTTAGGAAATATGGCAACTAAATAAAGAGAATTTTGTTTACTTACCGTAAATTCTTTTTCTTATAGTTCCGTATTGGGAGACCCAGACATTGGGTGTATAGCTTCTGCCTCCGGAGGACACACAAAGTACTACACTAAAAAGTGTAGCTCCTCCCTCTGAGCATATACACCCCCTGGATAACCAGATCTAGCCAGTTTAGTGCAAAAGCTGAAGGAGAATAGCCACCCACAAGTAAAGACAGAGCAAGAACCGGAACAACCGGAGCCTCTGTCTACGACAACAGCCGGTGATAACACGCGGAACAAGAAACTGCCAACAGGCAACAGGGAGGGTGCTGGGTCTCCCAATACGGAACTATAAGAAAAAGAATTTACGGTAAGTAAACAAAATTCTCTTTTTCTTTATCGTTCCTATGGGAGACCCAGACATTGGGACGTCTCAAAGCAGTCCATGGGTGGGAATAAACAGAAAAACTGAGAAGTAGGCGCAGCCTAACTTCACAAATGGGCGACAGCCGCCTGAAGGATGCGTCTGCCCAAGCTCGCATCTGCCGAAGCATGAGCATGCACTTGGTAGTGCTTTGAAAAGGTATGCAGACTAGTCCAAGTGGCAGCCTGACAGACCTGCTGAGCCGTAGCCTGGTGCCTGAAAGCCCAAGAGGCACCGACAGCTCTGGTCGAGTGTGTCTTGATCCCCGGCGGGGGAGGCACCTGAGTACACTGGTAAGCATAGGAAATGGCCGACCTAATCCAACGAGCTAAGGTCGGTTTAGAAGCCGAGAGGCCCTTACGCCAACCTGTGGTTAGCACAAAAAGAGAGGTGCACCGCCTAAGAACAGCGGTGCGAGACACATAGATCCGGAGCGCCCGCACAAGATCCAGAGTATGCAACGCTTTTTCAAAGCGATGAACAGGAGCCGGACAAAAGGAAGGCAGGGAAATGTCCTGGTTAAGGTGGAAAGGAGAAACCACCTTAGGGAGAAAATCCGTAGTCGGACGGAGAACCACCTTGTCTTGATGAAAAACCAAAAAAGGTGACTCCGAACAGAGCGCAGCCAAATCAGAGACTCTCCTGAGGGAAGTTATGGCCACTAGGAAGACCACTTTCTGTGAAAGACGAGACAAAGAAACCTCCCTAAGAGGCTCAAAGGGGGGTTTCTGCAAGGCCGTGAGGACCAGATTGAGGTCCCAGGAATCCAAGGGCCGCCGGTAAGGCGAAATGATGTGAGACGCGCCCTGCATGAAGGTGCGCACCTGAGCCAGCTGGGCGAGACGCCGCTGGAACAGCACTGATAGAGCCGAGACTTGTCCCTTTAGGGAATTGAGGGATAGTCCTAGCTGCAGACCGGACTGTAGAAAGGACAGAAGGGTCGGCAAGGAAAAAGGCCAAGGAGCATGGCCGGAAGAGCGACACTAGGACATTAAAATTCTCCAGGTCCTGTGATAGATTTTGGCCGAGGAAGACTTCCGAGCCCGAGTCATAGTGGAGATGACTTCAGGAGGAATACCAGAAGCCGTCAAGATCCAGGACTCAAGAGCCACGCCGTCAATCTGAGAGCAGCAGAATTCTGGCTGAAAAAAGGACCTTGCTAGAGAAGGTCTGGACGGTCCGGAAGATGCCACGGCACCTCTACGGACAGATGGAGCAGGTCTGAGTACCAAGCTCGCCTGGGCCAGTCCGGAGCAATGAGGATGACCCGACGGCCCTCCATTCTGATCTTGCGCAGAACTTTGGGCAAGAGAGCTAGAGGGGGAAACACGTAGGACAGACGAAACTGGGACCAATCTTGAACCAGAGCGTCCGCTGCAAGGGCCTGAGGATCGTGGGAGCGAGCCACGTAAACCGGAACCTTGTTGTTGTGCCGGGATGCCATTAGATCCACTTCCGGAGTGCCCCACTTGCGGCAGATTGACTGAAACACTGCCGGATGCAGGGACCACTCGCCACTGTCCACGGTTTGACGGCTGAGATAATCTGCTTCCCAGTTTTCCACGCCTGGGATGTGGACTGCGAATATGGTGGACCTGGAGTCCTCCATCCATTGAAGGATGCGTTGAACCTCCAACATTGCCAGGCGGCTGCGTGTCCCGCCTTGGTGATTGATGTAGGCAACCGCTGTCGCGTTGTCTGACTGGACTCGGATGTGCTTGCCCGCCAAAAGGTGGTGAAAGGCTAGGAGAGCTAGAAGCACAGCTCTGGTTTGCAGCACATTGATCGAGAGGGCTGATTCGGACGGAGTCCAAGTGCCCTGTGCTCGGTGGTGGAGACATACCGCTCCCCAGCCGGATAGACTGGCATCCGTGGTGAGGATCACCCAGGACGGGGCCAGGAAGGAGCGTCCCTGAGACAAAGAGAGGGGCCGAAGCCACCACTGAAGGGAGCCCCTTGTCTGTGGCGACAGAGCCACTAGTCTGTGCAAGGAGGAAGTCCGCTTGTCCCAACAGCGGAGAATGTCCAGCTGCAGAGAATGCAGATGGAACTGGGCAAAGGGAACAGCCTCCATTGACGCCACCATCTGACCCAGCACCTGCATCAGGTGCCTGATGGAATGACGGCGGGGCCTCAGCAGAGAGCTCACCGCCAGATGGAGGGACTGCTGTTTGACTAAGGGCAGGTTCACAAGTGCCGGCAGAGTCTCGAACTGCATCCCTAGGTACGTGAGACTCTGGGTCGGAGTCAGAGTGGATTTGGGCAGATTGACAATCCACCCGAATTGGGCTAGAGTGGCGAGAGTGAGCGATACACTCCGCTGACAGTCTGCGCTGGATGAAGCCTTGACTAGAAGGTCGTCCAGGTAAGGAATCACTGCCAACCCCTGGAGGTGCAGAACCGCAACCACTGCTGCCATGACCTTGGTGAATACTCGAGGGGCCGTGGCTAACCCAAAGGGGAGAGCCACGAATTGGAAATGTTCCTCTCCGATTGCAAAACGTAGCAAACGCTGGTGTGAAACTGCAATTGGCACATGCAGATAGGCATCTCTGATGTCGATGGATGCCAGGAAATCTCCTTGAGTCATTGAGGCAATGACTGATCGCAGAGACTCCATGCGAAAATGCCGCACCTGAACATGCTTGTTGAGAAGCTTGAGATCCAGGATGGGCCGGAAGGAACCGTCCTTTTTGGGGACTAGGAAGAGATTTGAGTAGAAACCTCTGAACCGTTCCCGGGCGGGAACCAGTATAATTACTCCGTTGGCCTGCAAGGATGCCACGGCCTGAGAGAAGGCGGCGGCCTTGGAGCAGGGGGGAGCTGACAGAAAAAATCTGTTTGGCGGGCTGGAAGAGAATTCTATCCTGTAGCCGTGGGAGATGATATCCCGCACCCACTGATCGGAGACGTGTTGAAACCACACGTCACCAAAGTGGGAGAGCCTGCCACCGACTAAGGACGTTGCTGGTGCGGCCAGATAGTCAAGAGGAGGCTGCCTTAGTGGCAGCAGCTCCTGCGGTCTTTTGTGGACGCGCCTTTGTGCGCCAGTTGGGTTTTTGGTCCTTGGCTGAGTTAGTGGACGAGGCCAAGGGCTTAGAGGATGACCAGTTGGAGGAACGAAAGGAACGAAACCTCGACTGGTTCCTACCCTGGGCAGGTTTCCTGGTTTTAGTTTGTGGCATGGAAGTACTCTTCCCGCCAGTAGCTTCCTTAATAATTTCATCCAGTTGTTCACCGAATAGCCTGGATCCAGCAAAAGGGAGCCCAGCAAGGTACTTCTTTGAAGAAGCATCTTCCTTCCACTCTCCCTGCGGATAGCGAGGGAATTAGCCGAAGCCACCGCAGTGCGGTGAGAAGCCTCCAGCATGGCAGACATGGCATAGGATGAAAAAGCTGAAGCTTGGGAAGTTAAGGCAACCATTTCGGGCATAGATTCCCTGGTGAGGGAATGCATCTCCTCTAGAGAAGCAGAGATGGCTTTGAGAGCCCACACTGCTGCAAAAGATGGGGAGAACGAGGCCCCAGCCGCCTCATAAACAGATTTGGCCAGAAGGTCAACCTGGCGGTCAGTGGAATCCTTAAGAGAGGTGCCATCAGCCACTGATACAACGGTCCGGGCTGAGAGTCTAGACACCGGAGGGTCTACCTTTGGGGAGTGAGACCACTCCTTGACCACCTCAGGTGGAAAGGGAAAACGGTCATCAGAACCACGCTTTGGGAAGCGTTTGTCAGGACAAGCCCTAGGCTTGGTCACAGTGGCCTGAAAACTGGAGTGGTTAAAGAACACACTCCTTGTCCTCTTAGGTAAGGTAAACTGGTGCTTTTCTGAGAGAGAGGGTTGCTCCTCTGATACTGGCGGATTGCGGTCCAGTATAGAATTAATGGACGCAATCAAATCACTAACATCTGAGTCAGTTTCAGACAGATCAATGGGGCACATGGAGGTAGCCTCCGAGCCCCCAGTAAAGGCATCCTCCTCGTCCTGCGAGTCAGCTCTTGAATCAGAGCCGCGGGACGAGGAAGGAGAGGGGGCCCTGCGTCTCCTTTTAGGAGGACGGGGTCTGGGACCAGATGAAGAATCCTCTGTGAGCTCCGCTGAGAGAGCCCTAGCAGCAGAGGCTCCCTGAGAAGGGGGCTGATGCATGTTCAGCAAAGTCCGGGACAGCTGTCCCATGGAGTCGGCAAAAGACTGGGAGATTGACCTAGAGAAGGATTCTACCCAAGCTGGGGGTTCAGCCACCGGAGTCGGAGCAGCCGGAGGGACCACTGTGGGTGCGATTCCAGGCTGAGGCATTGTCAGGTTAGAGCAGGCATCACAATGTGGATATGTGCTCGGTTCAGGCAGCACGAGCTTACATGCAGTGCATATTGAGTACAGCCTTGCTCCTCGTGTGAGACATGCTGCTGAAGTGGGGGCTCTGAGCCAGAATGACCCCCAGAGAGTATATAAGAAGGTCCACAACCGGAGGTTGTGGCTTACCAGACCGTTTGTGTGCCCTCCAGATCCCACAGCCCGGACCCCCAAGCAGCTTAGCAGGGATGCTGCAGCCAGCGCTGATCCAGAGAAAAACGCTGAGAAAATGGCGCCGGAGCGAGGAGAGGGGGCGGGACCTGCTCTGAGAGCGGGATCTGGAGGGCCAAGGAGATTTACAGGGGAGGGGACATGTACTCAGAGAGGAGTGTCCCTCCCCTGTGCCGAACGGCCGCTGGGTGGAGCCGCACTGTCCCTCTGCATAATTGACATGCGAGGGCAATGAAATCGAAAGTAGGCCTCCGGCGAAGCCGGGGTCTAAATTTAAGCGATGCGGCCGGCGCGCAGGCACCATCGGCGCGGTTCTCAGGCGACAGTCAGAGAACCGGCCGGAAATGTCACAAAAGTTACACAGCACACTCTCCCACCATAATAAAGTACCGGGACCCCCCGAATATAAACGTCTCAGGTACTTAGCTTGCTGAGACGCAGGGTTCCAAGTCCCTGGGGATGAGTGCTCCGTCCAGCAGGATCCTGAAGGGCTGCGGATGGAGACCGGTCTCCTGCAAAGCAAGGAGAACCGTGCTGGCTCCCACTTCAAGCCAGAGCCCGAGGGATGGTGAAGGAGCGCGGCATGTAAGGCTCCAGCCTTGGAATCAACCTTAACAACACCGCCGACACAGTGGGGTGAGAAGGGACATGCCGGGAGTCCAGGCTTGGACCCGCTTTTCTTCAAAAACTTTCCAAAAATGAAAAATCAGATGAGAATGCATGTGTGGATGTATGCCTCCTTAACACAAAGCAATGAACTGGCTAGATCTGGTTATCCAGGGGGTGTATATGCTCAGAGGGAGGAGCTACACTTTTTAGTGTAGTACTTTGTGTGTCCTCCGGAGGCAGAAGCTATACACCCAATGTCTGGGTCTCCCATAGGAACGATAAAGAAAACAGCAATTATGGCCCATTAGTTTTTTTTTTGCTTTATAGTATAGACTACATTTTATATTTTGATTGGACTATTACAAATGAGAAGATACCAACTAATTATAAAAAAAAAAACCCAAAACGGTATCTAAGTCTATGAGAGCCAGAACGAAGCTCTTATGCACTTCAACTGAAAGTGGGTGACTGTTAGTGCTGACTTTTGGCCAAACAGGAGTGCAGTCATAAAATGTCAAAGTGCCTAGAGAGGCGCTGGGAAAAAAAGACGATAGCAGCTGGGAACTTACTGTGGTGAGGGGGGGGCAGTTTAAAGAGCAGGTTTTTACCATATGTGTGTGTTATATATATATATACACACACACACACACACACACATACACACACACACACACACACACACACACACACACACACACACACACACACGCATACATGAAGGGAATTTTGTTTACTTACCGTAAATTCCTTTTCTTCTAGCTCCAATTGGGAGACCCAGACAATTGGGTGTATAGCTTATGCCTCCGGAGGCCACACAAAGTATTACACTAAAAGTGTAAAGCCCCTCCCCTTCAGCCTATACACCCCCCGTACTGCTACGGGCTCATCAGTTTTGGTGCAAAAGCCCGAAGGAGGAAAAAATTATAAACTGGTTTAAAGTAAATTCAATCCGAAGGAATATCGGAGAACTGAAACCATTTAACATGAACAACATATGTTATACAAAAACAGGGGCGGGTGCTGGGTCTCCCAATTGGAGCTAGAAGAAAAGGAATTTACGGTAAGTAAACAAAATTCCCTTCTTCTTTGTCGCTCCTTATTGGGAGACCCAGACAATTGGGACGTCCAAAAGCAGTCCCTGGGTGGGTAAATAATACCTCATAATAGAGCCGTAACGGCTCCGTCCTACAGGTGGGCAACTGCCGCCTGAAGGACTCGCCTACCTAGGCTGGCATCTGCCGAAGCATAGGTATGCACCTGATAGTGCTTCGTGAAAGTGTGCAGGCTCGACCAGGTAGCTGCCTGACACACCTGCTGAGCCGTAGCCTGGTGTCGCAAGGCCCAGGACGCTCCCACGGCCCTGGTAGAATGGGCCTTCAGTCCTGAGGGAACCGGAAGCCCCGAGGAACGGTAAGCTTCGAGAATTGGTTCCTTGATCCACCGAGCCAGGGTTGACTTGGAAGCTTGTGTCCCTTTACGCTGGCCAGCGACAAGGACAAAGAGTGCATCCGAGCGGCGCAGGGGCGCCGTTCGAGAAATGTAGATCTTGGCGGACGTAGGTTTCCTAGCCTGTCTCATAGTGGCAATGACCTCTTGAGATAACCCTGAAGACGCTAGGATCCAGGACTCAATGGCCACACAGTCAGGTTGAGGGCCGCAGAATTCAGATGGAAAAACGGCCCTTGAGACAGCAAATCTGGTCGGTCTGGCAGTGCCCACGGTTGGCCGACCGTGAGATGCCACAGATCCGGGTACCACGACCTCCTCGGCCAGTCTGGAGCGACGAGGATGACGCGGCGGCAGTCGGCCCTGATCTTGCGTAACACTCTGGGCAACAGTGCCAGAGGAGGAAACACATAAGGAAGCCGAAACTGCGACCAATCCTGAACTAAGGCGTCTGCCGCCAGAGCTCTGTGATCTTGAGATCGAGCCATGAATGTTGGGACCTTGTTTTTGTGCCGTGACGCCATTAGGTCGACATCCGGCATCCCCCAGCGGCAACAGATCTCCTGAAACACGTCCGGGTGAAGGGACCATTCCCCTGCGTCCATGCCCTGGCGACTGAGAAAGTCTGCTTCCCAGTTTTCTACGCCCGGGATGTGAACTGCGGATATGGTGGATGCTGTGGCTTCCACCCACAGCAGAATCCGCCGGACTTCCTGGAAGGCTTGCCGACTGCGTGTCCCACCTTGGTGGTTGATGTAAGCCACCGCTGTGGAGTTGTCCGACTGAATTCGGATCTGCTTGCCTTCCAGCCACTGCTGGAACGCTTTTAGGGCAAGATACACTGCCCTGATCTCCAGAACATTGATCTGAAGTGAGGACTCTTGCTGGGTCCACGTACCCTGAGCCCTGTGGTGGAGAAAAACTGCTCCCCACCCTGACAGACTCGCGTCCGTCGTGACCACCGCCCAGGATGGGGGTAGGAAGGATTTCCCCTTCGATAATGAAGTGGGAAGAAGCCACCACCGAAGGGAAGCTTTGGTTGCCTGAGAGAGGGAAACGTTCCTGTCTAGGGACGTCGGCATCCTGTCCCACTTGCGTAGGATGTCCCATTGAAGTGGACGCAGGTGAAACTGCGCGAAAGGGACTGCTTCCATTGCTGCCACCATCTTCCCCAGGAAGTGCATGAGGCGCCTCAAGGGGTGTGACCGACCTTGAAGGAGAGATTGCACCCCTGTCTGAAGTGAACGCTGTTTGTCCAGCGGAAGCTTCACTATCACTGGAAGAGTATGAAACTCCATGCCAAGATATGTCAGCGATTGGACCGGTGTCAGATTTGACTTTGGAAAATTGATGATCCACCCGAAACTCTGGAGAATCTCCAGAGTAACGTTGAGGCTGTGTTGGCATGCCTCTTGAGAGGGTGCCTTGACCAGCAGATCGTCTAAGTAAGGTATCACTGAGTGACCCTGAGAGTGGAGGACCGCAACTACTGTAGCCATGACCTTGGTGAAAACCCTTGGGGCTGTCGCCAGGCCGAACGGCAGTGCCGCGAACTGAAGGTGTTCGTCTCCTATGGCGAAGCGCAAGAAGCGCTGATGCTCTGGAGCAATTGGTACGTGGAGATAAGCATCCTTGATATCGATCGATGCTAGGAAATCTCCTTGGGACATTGAGGCGATGACGGAGCGGAGGGATTCCATCCGGAACCGCCTGGTCCTTACGCGTTTGTTGAGCAGTTTTAGGTCCAAAACAGGACGGAAGGACCCGTCCTTCTTTGGAACCACAAACAGGTTGGAGTAGAAACCGTGGCCCTGTTGCTGAAGAGGAACCGGGACCACCACTCCTTCTGCCTTCAGAATGCCCACCGCCTGCAGAAGAGCCTCGGCTCGCTCGGGAGGCGGAGATGTTCTGAAGAATCGAGTCGGAGGACGAGAGCTGAACTCTATCCTGTAACCGTGAGACAAAATGTCTCTCACCCAACGGTCTTTTACTTGTGGCAGTCAGGTGTCGCAAAAGCGGGAGAGCCTGCCACCGACCGAGGATGCGGTGTGAGGAGGCCGTAAGTCATGAGGAAGCCGCCTTAGTAGCGGCACCTCCGGCGGTCTTTTTAGGGCGTGATTTAGACCGCCATGCGTCAGAGTTCCACTGATCCTTCTGAGGCCTTTTGGACGAGGAGAATTGGGACCTGCCCGCACCCCGAAAGGACCGAAACCTCGACTGTCCCCTCCTCTGTTGGGGTGTTTTTGGTTTGGCCTGGGGTAAGGATGTTTCCTTTCCCTTGGATTGTTTGATGATTTCATCCAATCTCTCACCAAACAAACGGTCGCCAGAAAATGGCAATCCAGTTAAGCACTTTTTGGAAGCCGAATCTGCCTTCCATTCCCGCAGCCACAAGGCCCTGCGTATTGCCACCGAATTGTCGGCTGCAACCGCCGTACGGCTCGCAGAGTCCAGGACAGCATTAATAGCGTAGGACGCAAATGCCGACGTTTGAGAGGTTATAGACGCCACCTGCGGCGCAGACGTACGTGTGAGTGCGTCAATTTGCGCCTGACCAGCTGAGATAGCTTGGAGTGCCCATACGGCTGCGAATGCTGGAGCAAAAGACGCGCCGATAGCTTCATAGATGGATTTCAACCAGAGCTCCATCTGTCTGTCAGTGGCATCCTTGAGTGAAGCTCCATATTCCACTGCAACTATGGATCTAGCCGCCAGTCTGGAGATTGGAGGATCCACCTTGGGACACTGAGTCCAGCCCTTGACCACGTCAGGGGGGAAAGGGTAACGTGTATCCTTAAGGCGCTTGGAAAAACGCTTATCTGGACAAGCTCGGTGTTTCTGGACTGCCTCTCTGAAGTCAGAGTGGTCCAGAAACATACTCTTTGTACGCTTGGGAAACCTGAAACGGAATTTCTCCTGCTGAGAAGCTGACTCCTCCACTGGAGGAGCTGAGGGAGAAATATCCAACATTTCATTGATGGACGCAATAAGATCATTCACTATGGCGTCCCCATCAGGAGTATCAAGGTTGAGAGCGGCTTCAGGATCAGAATCCTGATCAGCTACCTCCGCTTCATCATACAGAGAGTCCTCTCGCTGAGACCCTGAACATTGTGATGATGTCGAGGGGATATCATAGCGAGCTCGCTTAATCGGTCTGGGGCTGCGGTCCGTGTCAGAGACCTCACGCTGGGATCCATGAGACACCTCGGGAGGACATTGCTGTTCCAACTGAGGGGGACCAGGGGGCAATGATTCCACAGTGCCCCTGGCTTGAGATGCCGGCCTGGACTGCAAGGCTTCTAATATCTTAGCCATAGTCTCAGAAAGTCTTTCAGTAAAAACTGCAAACTCCGTCCCTGTCACCTGGACAGTGTTAACAGGTGGTTCTCCCTGGGCCGCCCTTAGCAGAGGCTCCGGCTGAGAAAGTGCCACAGGGGCCGAGCATTGCACACAATGATGGTCAGTGGAACCTGCCGGCAGTATAGCCGTACATGCTGCACAGGCAGCATAGTAAGTCTGTGCTTTGGCACCCTTGCCATTTGTGGACGACATGCTGTTGTCTCCTCTGAGCACTACAGGAGGGTATATAGACAAAAATCAACAGTGCACCATACAGTGTAAAGTATAGTCTATAATCATATAATCTATAAGTACACTTCTGCACTAGTGGGGCCAGCACCACAGGTGCTGCTTACCGCCTTCGCAAAGCGGTTGTGTGGGCACCAGAAATCCTGCCTGGGTCTCCTTGAGCTTGTCTCTCCTCTCCAGCGTTAGCAGAGCTGAGAGGAATGGCTGCCGGCGTCCTGAGGAGAGGAGGGAGCCGTGGGCGTGACCCAGAAAAGTGCGGGAACTGGTGCCCCACTGTGCAGAGTGAGGGGGGTGGAGTATGCAAAGCATGCTCCAGCCCTCAGTGCTGACGTCCTGTACAGCGTCCCGCCCTTCCCCTGACTGGCAGGGCTGGGGGCGGGAAGAAAACGAGACTAGGCCGCAAAAGCCGGGGACTCGAGTTATAAGCGCGGCCGCCGTATAAGCGCGGTCGGCGCGGAAGTCCCCGGCGCACTAACAGTCCCAGCCGCGCCGCAGTGATAACCATGGCAGCGGCGGTCAGCGCGGCAGTCCCCCTACACGAACACACTCAGCGACGCTGAAGTGTGTAATGGCACAAACGCAGTCAGCGCTGCTGTCCCCGGTGCACTAGCACACCCAGCAATGCTGGAGTGTTGCTGTGCGCGGTCCCCACGGGGACACAGAGTACCTCAAAGTAGCAGGGCCATGTCCCTGAACGATACTCGGCTCCTATCCAGCATGGTCCTCAGGAGCTGTGGATGGAGCACGGTCTCCTGTGCCTGGAGACCGAAAGGATCCCACTTCACCCAGAGCCCTAATTGAGGGATGGGGAAGGAAAGCAGCATGTGGGCTCCAGCCTCCGTACCCGCAATGGATACCTCAACCTTAACAACACCGCCGACAAGAGTGGGGTGAGAAGGGAGCATGCTGGGGGCCCTGTTATGGGCCCTCTTTTCTTCCATCCGACATAGTCAGCAGCTGCTGCTGACTAAGCTGTGGAGCTATGCGTGCATGTCTGACCTCCTTCGCACAAAGCATAAAAACTGATGAGCCCGTAGCAGTACGGGGGGTGTATAGGCTGAAGGGGAGGGGCTTTACACTTTTAGTGTAATACTTTGTGTGGCCTCCGGAGGCATAAGCTATACACCCAATTGTCTGGGTCTCCCAATAAGGAGCGACAAAGAAATATATTATCACACACACAGTTATATAATATATATTTCACTTCATTTTTTATAATGGAATACAACCATTTTGCAGTATATGGGCATGCCTTTAGCGGGGTACTGACATCTTAAATGCCACTGTAAATGATTGCCAGTGGCATTTAAATGGTAAGCAGCAGTTGGAGTGATCGCTGCCGATAAATGCAGATGCCAGCTCCATTCACCCACATCCCGATGTTGTGCAGGCGTTATACATATTGTAATCGTACATACATGGCATAATTTACCAAAAAAGCAAACACAAGCTATTTCCCATATAGCTCCAGCTTCCCAACTGATTATAGTAGGTGAAGTCATGATACAGTGTCACAGCTCCAGTTAATAAATCAGATGTAGTAGAATATGGACTCTTAGCACTGAAGCCACAGGAGGTTAGAGTGGGAACCTAGCTTTAGAGATAGGCCAAGTAAGTTTGAAGCTGGAAGACAACTAGAACTATCCAAAACTCACATTTTTGACATCAGTGTATTTTATTAAACCCTGAGGTCACATGCCTGGGTGATAATTTAGTGAATTTTTTAACTCAGTATTTATAAGCCAAAATCAGGAGTGGAGCAGTCAGAGGAAAAGTATAATAGAAATACGTCACCACTTCTGTATTTTTCACACACTGCTGGTAATACTGAGGTAAAAAAAAAAGAAAACAGAAAAAACTCAACATGTGCCCGTAGCCTGATCCTTAATGAGTGTATCTGCTAGAAGGAGAAATCAGCTGGTGGCAGCATTGGACTAGTCTGGGCTCCCTCTGTAAGCTCTAGCCAACCATGAAAACCATGTTTTCTCTGAAACCATGCAGCATTTCAGAGATCAGCATACAGGCAATCACACAACCATGCTCCAATTCATGCTGCCCGTTTGGGAAGCTTGAACAATGGACAGCTTACATTTAATCATAAATAATGCGATAATAAATAATGAAATAAAATGAAAAGTGAATCTTACCGAGGCTGACAACGCTCGCATAAATAGATGTCTGGAATATTTTGCCTGTCAATACCCATACAATCTATATGCTGCCAGACACTAAGGGGAGAGAAAAAGAAAAAAAATGTACAAAATTTTTTAGTGTGCACAAATAACTACAACCATGCTCCAAACAGTTCTTGATAAGCACTCAACTCTTTGGACACACAAAAACCGATTAAAAAAAAAAGAGAGAAAATGTCAAGCAAAGTCCACTTAAAAGGGAACCTGTCAGGTACACTATGCACCCAGAACCACAAGCAGTTCTGGGTGCATATTCCTAATCCCTGCCTAACTGTCCCAGCATCTAGTAGCATAAAGAGATCTTTAGAAAAGAAGGGAATTTTGTTTACTTACCGTAAATTCCTTTTCTTCTAGCTCCAATTGGGAGACCCAGACAATTGGGTGTATAGCTTATGCCTCCGGAGGTCACACAAAGCATTACACTTAAAAGTGTAAACCCCTCCCCTCTGCCTATACACCCTCCCGTGCATCACGGGCTCCTCAGTTTTGGTGCAAAAGCAGGAAGGCGGAAACTTATAAATTGGTCTAAGGTAAATTCAATCCGAAGGATGTTCGGAGAACTTAAACCATGAACCAAGAACAATTCAACATGAACAACATGTGTACACAAAAGAACAACAGCCCGAAGGGAACAGGGGCGGGAGCTGGGTCTCCCAATAGGAGCTAGAAGAAAAGGAATTTACGGTAAGTAAACAAAATTCCCTTCTTCTTTGTCGCTCCATTGGAAGACCCAGACAATTGGGACGTCCAAAAGCAGTCCCTGGGTGGGTAAAGAATACCCCGGTAATAGAGCCGAAAGACGGCCCCTTCCTACAGGTGGGCAACCGCCGCCTGGAGGACTCGCCTACCTAAGCTGGCATCTGCCGAAGCGTAGGCATGCACCTGATAGTGCTTCGTGAAAGTGTGCAGACTCGACCAGGTAGCCGCCTGACACACCTGCTGAGCCGTAGCCTGGTGCTGCAATGCCCAGGACGCACCCACGGCTCTGGTAGAATGGGCTTTCAGTCCTGAAGGAACCGGAAGGCCAGAAGAACGGTAGGCTTCAAGAATTGGTTCCTTGATCCACCGAGCCAAGGTTGACTTGGAAGCCTGCGACCCTTTACGCTGGCCAGCGACAAGGATAAAGAGCGCATCCGAGCGGCGCAGAGGCGCCGTACGAGAAATGTAGAGCCGGAGTGCTCTCACAAGATCTAACAAGTGCAAATCCTTTTCACATTGGTGAACTGGATGAGGACAAAAAGAAGGTAAGGAGATATCCTGATTGAGATGAAAAGGGGATACCACCTTCGGGAGAAATTCCGGAACCGGACGCAGAACCACCTTGTCCTGGTGAAACACCAGGAAGGGAGCTTTGCATGACAGTGCAGCTAGCTCAGACACTCTGCGAAGTGATGTGACTGCCACTAGGAAGACCACCTTCTGCGAGAGGCGAGAAAGAGAAATATCTCTCATTGGCTCGAAAGGTGGTTTCTGAAGAGCCATTAGCACCCTGTTCAGATCCCAGGGTTCTAGTGGGCGCTTGTAAGGGGGGACTATGTGGCAAACCCCCTGCAGGAACGTGCGTACTTGCGGAAGCCTTGCTAGACGCTTTTGAAAAAATACAGAGAGCGCCGAGACTTGTCCCTTAAGAGAGCCGAGAGACAGCCCCTTTTCCATTCCGGATTGAAGGAAAGACAGAAAAGTGGGCAAGGCAAATGGCCATGGACTAAAACCCTGATCAGAGCACCAGGATAAGAAGATCCTCCACGTCCTGTGGTAGATCTTGGCTGACGTTGGTTTCCTGGCCTGTCTCATAGTGGCAATGACCTCTTGAGATAACCCTGAAGACGCTAGGATCCAGGACTCAATGGCCACACAGTCAGGTTGAGGGCCGCAGAATTCAGATGGAAAAATGGCCCTTGAGACAGCAAGTCTGGTCGGTCTGGTAGTGCCCACGGTTGACCCACCGTGAGATGCCACAGATCCGGGTACCACGACCTCCTTGGCCAGTCTGGGGCGACGAGGAGGGCGCGGCGGCAGTCGGACCTGATCTTGCGTAACACTCTGGGCAGCAGTGCCAGAGGAGGAAAGACATAAGGCAGTTGAAACTGCGACCAATCCTGAACTAAGGCGTCTGCCGCCAGAGCTCTGTGATCTTGAGACCGTGCCATGAATGCCGGGACCTTGTTGTTGTGCCGGGACGCCATTAGGTCGACGTCCGGCTTCCCCCAGCGGCAACAGATCTCTTGAAACACGTCCGGGTGAAGAGACCATTCCCCTGCGTCCATGCCCTGGCGACTGAGAAAGTCCGCTTCCCAGTTTTCCACGCCCGGGATGTGTACTGCGGAGATGGTGGAGGCTGTGGCTTCCACCCACAGCAGAATCCGCCGAACTTCCTGGAAGGCTTGGTGGTTGATGTATGCCACCGCCGTGGCGTTGTCCGACTGAATTCGGATCTGCCTGCCTTCCAGCCACGGCTGAAACGCCTTCAGGGCTAGATACACTGCCCTTATCTCCAGAACATTGATCTGAAGGGAGGACTCTGGCTGAGTCCAGGTACCCTGAGCCCTGTGGTGGAGGAAGACCGCTCCCCACCCTGACAGACTCGCGTCCGTCGTGACCACAGCCCAGGATGGGGGCAGGAATGATTTCCCCTTCGACAAAGAAGTGGGAAGAAGCCACCACTGAAGGGATGCCTTGGCTGCCCGAGAAAGGGAGACGTTCCTGTCGAGGGACGTCGATTTCCTGTCCCATTTGCGGAGAATGTCCCATTGAAGAGGACGCAGATGAAACTGTGCAAATGGAACTGCCTCCATTGCTGCCACCATCTTCCCTAGGAAGTGCATGAGGCGTCTCAAGGGGTGCGACTGGGCTCGGAGGAGAGATCGCACCCCTGTCTGTAGGGATCGTTGTTTGTCCAGCGGAAGTTTCACTATCGCTGGGAGAGTGTGAAACTCCATCCCGAGATATGTCAGCGATTGTGTCGGTGTCAGTTTTGACTTTGGGAAATTGATGATCCACCCGAACCTCTGGAGTGTCTCCAGAGCAATGTTCAGGCTGTGTTGGCATGCCACCCGAGAGGGGGCCTTGACAAGAAGATCGTCCAAGTAAGGGATCACTGAGTGTCCCTGAGAGTGTAGGACTGCAACCACTGTTGCCATGACCTTGATGAAGACCCGTGGGGCTGTTGCCAGGCCGAAAGGCAATGCCACGAACTGAAGGTGTTCGTCCCCGATGGCGAAACGCAGGAAGCGCTGATGCTCTGGTGCAATCGGCACGTGGAGATAAGCATCCTTGATGTCTATTGATGCCAGGAAGTCTCCTTGGGACATCGAGGCGATGACGGAGCGGAGAGATTCCATCCGGAATCGTCTGGTTTTCACGTGTTTGTTGAGCAGTTTGAGGTCCAGGACGGGACGGAAAGATCCGTCCTTTTTTGGTACGACAAACAAGTTGGAGTAAAAACCGTGACCCCATTGCTGAAGGGGAACGGGGATAACTACTCCTTCTGCCTTCAGAGAGTTCACCGCCTGCAGAAGAGCATCGGCTCGCTCGGGGGGCGGAGATGTTCTGAAGAAACGAATCGGAGGACGAGAATTGAACTCTATCCTGTAACCGTGAGACAGAATGTCTCTCACCCATCGGTCTTGGACATGTGGGAACCAGGCGTCGCAAAAGCGGGAGAGCCTGCTACCGACCGAGGATGCGGTTTGGGGAGTCCGCAAGTCATGAGGAGGCCGCTTTGGGAGCGGTTCCTCCGGCGGTCTTTTTAGGACGTGCCTTAGACCGCCATGAATCAGAGTTCCTCTGATCCTTTTGAGGCCTCTTGGACGAGGAGAATTGAGACCTGCCTGAGGGCCGAAAGGACCGAAACCTCGATTGTACCTTCCGTTGTTGAGGTCTGTTAGGTTTGGACTGGGGTAAGGACGAGTCCTTACCCTTGGATTGTTTAATGATTTCATCCAATTGCTCGCCAAACAGGCGGTCGCCAGAAAACGGCAAACCGGTTAAAAATTTCTTGGAAGCAGAGTCTGCCTTCCATTCACGTAGCCACATGGCCCTGCGGACTGCCACTGAATTGGCGGATGCTACCGCTGTACGGCTCGCAGAGTCTAGTACCGCATTCATGGCGTAGGACGCAAACGCCGACGCCTGAGAGGTTAATGACACAACCTGCGGAGTCGCGGCTCGTGTGAGTGCATTAATCTCAGACTGACAAGCTGAGATAGCTTGTAGTGCCCATACGGCAGCAAATGCCGGAGCAAAGGACGCGCCGATAGCCTCATAGATGGATTTCATCAGGAGCTCTATCTGCCTGTCAGTGGCATCCTTTAGTGATGCACCATCTGCCACTGCAACTATGGATCTGGCCGCCAGTCTAGAGACTGGAGGATCCACCTTGGGACACTGGGCCCAACCCTTGACTACGTCAGGGGGGAAGGGATAACGTGTGTCATGAAGTCGCTTAGTAAAGCGCTTATCCGGAAAAGCTCGGTGCTTCTGGACTGCGTCTTTGAAGTCGGAGTGATCAAGAAACGCACTCCGTGTACGTTTGGGAAACCTAAAATGAAATTTCTCCTGCTGAGAAGCTGACTCCTCAATCGGAAGGGGTGGAGGAGAAAGATCTAACACCTGATTGATTGACGCTATAAGGTCGTTTACTATGGCGTCCCCTTCAGGCGTATCAAGGTTGAGCGCGGCGTCAGGATCAGAGTCCTGATCTGCCGCATCTGCCTCATCCTCCAGAGAGTCCTCATGCTGAGACCCTGAACAGTGTGATGAAGTCGAGGGACGCTCCCAGCGAGCCCGCTTCGTCGGTCTGGGACTGCGGTCCGTGTCGGAGTCCTCCCCTTGGGACCTATGAGTTGACCCAGGAGCTCTTTGCTGCTCCGACCGAGGGGGGCATGGGGGCAATGAATCAACAGTGCCCGGGGCCTGTGTTACAGGTCTGGACTGTTAAGCTTCCAGTATCTTAGCAGACCATCTATCCATAGACTCAGCAAGTTTGTCAGCAAATACTGCAAACTCTGTCCCTGTCACCTGGACAGTGGGGGCCGGAGGTTCCACCTGGGCCGGGGGTCCCACCAGTGGCTGAGACTCCGGCTGAGTGAGTGTCACAGGGGCCGAGCATTGCACACAATGAGGGTAGGTGGAACCTGCAGGAAGCATTGCCGCACATGAGGTACAGGTTGCAAAGTAAGCCTGTGCTTTGGTACCCTTGCTTTTTGCAGACGACATGCTGTTTCTCCTCTTAGAATAATCAGTGAGGGTATATAGCCAAACGCTAACAGTGAGGCCGTACAGAGTAAATGTATACACTATAAGCATATAAATATACAATTCGGCATCCAGGGGGACCAGCACCTAGTAACAGGTGCGGCTTACCGACCGCTCCCAGCGGTTGTGTGACCACCAGATCCCTGCCTGGGCCTCCCAGAGCTGTAAGCTCAGTTGTCTCCCCTCTGAAGTTCTCCAGCGTCTTGTAGCAATGGCTGCCGGCGTTCAGAGAGGAGGAGGGGGCCGTGGGCGTGCCTGTAAAAGTGCGGGAATCTGGTGCCCCACGGTGCTCAGTGAGGGGGGAGGAGGATACAAAGTATGCTCCTGCCCTCAGCGCTGACGTCCAGTGCAGCGTCCCGCCCTTACCCCTGACTGGCAGGCCCGGGGGCGGGAATATGCGGCACTAGGCCGCAAAAGCCGGGGGACTAAAGTTATAAGCGCGGCCGGCAAACAAGCACGGCCAGCGCGGTAGTCCCGGCGCACTAACACACCCAGCAGCTGCTGCAGTGTCCATTACCCAGGCGCACTATGCGCCGTCCCCAAGGGGACACAGAGTACCTCAGAGTCGCAGGGCCTTGTCCCTGATGATACCCGGCTCCTGTCCAGCAGATTCCCCCAGGGGCTGCGGAGGGAGCGCGGTCCCAGCGCCTGGTGACCGGTCAGGATCCCACTTCACCCAGAGCCCCTAAGGGATGGGGAAGGAAAACAGCATGTGGCTCCTGCCTATGTACCCACAATGGGTACCTCAACCTTAACAGCACCGCCGACCCAAGTGGGGTGAGAAGGGAGCATGCTGGGGGCCCTGTATGGGCCCACTTTTCTTCCATCCGATATAGTCAGCAGCTGCTGCTGACTAAAATGTGGAGCTTGCGTGGATGTGTGCCTCCTTCCACAAAGCAATAAAACTGAGGAGCCCGTGATGCACGGGAGGGTGTATAGGCAGAGGGGAGGGGTTTACACTTTTAAGTGTAATGCTTTGTGTGACCTCCGGAGGCATAAGCTATACACCAAATTGTCTGGGTCTCCCAATGGAGCGACAAAGAAAGTATTTCTACAGATCCTTTATGATATGCTAATGAGCGCAGGGACTAGTCGCAAGAGTGCTAGTTCCTGAGCTCATTCTGCCCTCTTAGCATGTTAGCAGGCCAAAGGGGAGTGCTAATATGCTATTCAATGCCCAGCGTCATCAGCAGTGACACACGTACCTGTCCATTGTCACCGCTTCAGAATGCCGGGCTGAGGATCAGTACGCATGATCAAAATGACCCGCACTTCCAGTCATAGACACCAGACCTCTCAAGCCGGGACGCATACACCCGGTTTGACAGTGCACATGACCGGATGCTGGAACTTGTGATCATGCGCACTGACCCCAAGCCTGACGTTCTGAAGCAGTGATAACTGACACAGGTACGCACGTCACTGACACTGGGCATTGAATGGCACCCCTATGGGTGTGCTTACACGCTAAGAGGGTGGACTAATCGGGGGAAATAACGACCTTGCGACCAGTCCGTGTATCCATTAGCACATCATAAAGGATTTTTAGAAATACATAAAGACAAAGACATCTTTAGAAAAGTATGCTACTAGTTGCTGGGACAGTTAGGTAGGAATTGGAAATATGAACCCAGAACTGCTTGTGGTTCTGGGTGAATATAGTACCTGACCGGTTCCCTTTAAACTACAGGGACATTACATAATGGCCTGCTCTTAGAAATTCAAATGAACATATTAAGGGGTGGGGGTGGGGGGCCAAGTTTACCTGGGAAAAAAAAAAAAGGGAAATTTTCATCGCAATTATCTATATGGATTCTGTATTTAATCCGTTTTATAGAAACTAAAATGTAATTAAACTGTACAAAATTAAATTAAAGTTGCCTTCCAAATACACTGCTCATGTTCTGAATAAAAGAGGTGTGCATCAGCCCCCTCCAATTGAAAAACCCTGCACACGCGTCAACCCACGCAGTGTTTTTCGATTGGCTATTGGACATGTCTGGTCAAATGCGGTTATTGAAGATACAGTGTGTATGGGAGGGTACAATAGAAAAAAGGAGAGTATGCTGAACCCGTAACACCTATATATTAGTAAGCCACAGAAAATAATGTCTCAAACACGTTTGGTACAGAATGAGCACAACCACTTCACCCCTTTGAAGACCTGGCAATTTTTAATTTTTTGCTCAGTTCTGTTCTCTCTGTCTTTTCAAGATATGTAATTTTTTTTTACTAAACATAGCTGTATGTGGGCCTGATATCTGGGGACGTGCACAGGTTAAAAGGGGTTATCCGGCTTCTTTGACTTTTTTTTTTTATTACCCTATGGGGCTACATTGGGGCAGTTAAGTAGATAGTGACCACTTACCTGCCCTGCTGTCAGCCCCTCTCCCCCGGCTCAGAGCGGTCATGTGACCGCTCCTGCCGCGATTTTTCTGCTTCCGGTCATTTCATGTCAACATGGGCAGGACCATGTTGACATGCAAATGTGGAACAGCATGTTGCCGCCCTGCTGGACTGTACAGTACGAGGAGTCACCGCCCCCTTCCCTGCACCCTCCCACACATTCCCCCGTACTCTCCCCACAACCTCCCCCTGCACTGCTGTGGGGTCCGTCACCTGGGGGAGGGGCCTGGCGGCAGCTGCCGTGGTGTCAGCTCCAGCACCGGGCCCCTGCTCAGGATCACACATTCAAATGTACCGGCATCACAGATCACAGATGCCGGTACATTTGAAAGTGCTGATGAGAAGCAGCGCAGCTTCTCATCACTGTCCCTCCCGCTGTCTGAGCTCTCTTCAGCACAGTGGTGACGTCAGAGCACAGACAGCGCGCGAACGTGCAGGAGCGGCGGGGACCAAGGACGGGTGAGTATGTATTCCTTACATGTGTTCCCGATGGGGATCGGGGGCGGGCGGTGCAGAGCCATATGTGTGCGTGTGCAGAGCCATATGTGTGCGTGTGCAGAGCCATATGTGTGCGTGTGCAGAGCCATATGTGTGCGTGTGCAGAGCCATATGTGTGCGTGTGCAGAGCCATATGTGTGCGTGTGCAGAGCCATATGTGTGCGTGTGCAGAGCCATATGTGTGCGTGTGCAGAGCCATATGTGTGCAGAGCCATATGTGTGCGGTACAGAGCCATATGTGTGCGGTGCAGAGCCATATGTGTGCGTGTGCGGTACATAGCCATATGTGTGCGTGTGCGGTGCAGAGCCATATGTGTGCGTGTGCGGTGCAGAGCCATATGTGTGCGATTGCGGTACAGAGCCATATGTGTGCGTGTGCGGTACAGAGCATACGTGTGCGGTGCAGAGCCATATGTGTGCGTATGCGGTGCACAGCCCGATGTGGGGCTGTTATTTGTAATGCTGTAGTGATAATAGGTCAGGTGCTGGGGCAGAATATACTGACAGGGAATGTGTGTGCAGGGGGCGGGCAGAGGGCGAGGCTGGACACTGGGGTGGGTGGTGACAGCTCTGACTGAGGTTCTGCACAGGAAGTGGTCATGTTTGCTGGATCTGAATGTAAACTAGAAGCTGCAGAGAATAAAAGGGTGAATTCAAGAGGAACAAAAGTTAGAAAACAAAAAATAATGTAGGTGTGATTTATATGACAATACAGCACAGATTAGCTTAACAAAAATTTTTGAGTTTGTCGGATAACTCCTTTAAGTATTTGCTGCGATTTTCAGCGCATTTTTGCCACAAAAAGAAGGATTTCCTAGTACCAGCAAAGTGAATGAGATTCCTGAAGTCTTCTCATACACACGTTGCTTAAAAGGGAACCTGTCATCAGAAATTTCGCCTAAAACCTAACAGATTCCCCCTCTGCAGCTCCTGGGCTGCATTCTATAAAGGTCCCTGTTATGATTGTGCCCACTTTCTGACCGAAAAAAAGTGTTTATAAAGTTGTACCTTTTTGGCTTCTGATTCTGTAAATCCGTCACGGGGGCGGGCTGCCTGATGGCCGTTATTCTGCCCCCTGGTCCTGTATGCCGCCCCCATCGCTGATTTCAATACTTCTGGACGCCGCCCACTGCTCCAGCCATCCCCGCGCATGCCCAGTGCTCATCTCTCGGGGATGAGCACTGTGCCCAGCGTCACCGCTGGTGACGTGCACGCAGGGTTAAGATTATGGGCGGTGCTGTGATGTTTATTCCTAAGCAACCGCCCATAATCGCGGGGCCGCGCTTTTCCCCTCGGCCTGCTTCGTTCTGCGCAAGCGCGCTGCTGCTGACCCCCACGTCACCTCCTTCCCATCTTGCCCCGAGGCAGGAAATAGATGGGAGGAGCGCGGAGCAGTAACACCGATCAGGAGGAGACGCAGAACGAAGCAGGCCGAGGGGAAAAGCGCGGCCCCGCGATTATGGGCGGTTGCTTAGGAATAAACATCACAGCACCGCCCATAATCTTAACCCTGCGTGCACGTCACCAGCGGTGACGCTGGGCACAGTGCTCATCCCCGAGAGATGAGCACTGGGCATGCGCGGGGATGGCTGGAGCAGTGGGCGGCGTCCAGAAGTATTGAAATCAGCGATGGGGGCGGCATACAGAACCAGGGGGCAGAATAACGGCCATCAGGCAGCCCGCCCCCGTGACGGATTTACAGAATCAGAAGCCAAAAAGGTACAACTTTATAAACACTTTTTTTCGGTCAGAAAGTGGGCACAATCATAACAGGGACCTTTATAGAATGCAGCCCAGGAGCTGCAGAGGGGGAATCTGTTAGGTTTTAGGCGAAATTTCTGATGACAGGTTCCCTTTAATTTGTTCTCTCGCAGACTTGAAGTAGTTTCAAATATACAACATGTCAATTGTTTAAGGGTTTTTCTCTTATTTAGAGTGCTAGGTGGGGAAAAAAAAAAAAAATCAAACCACACACAATTTTTATGTGATTTTTTTTCCTCCTAAGGGACTGGTTTTTGATGTAGAATGTCTCCAACAAATAATTACCATGTGCACATGCCCAAGTTTTGCTAATATCCTTCTGTTCTGTAAGTATGAGACATATATATATATATATATATATATATATATATATATATATATATATATATATATATATATATATATATATATATATATATATATATATATATATATATATATATATATATATAGATTTTTTTTTTTTTAGAGGTTGAAGCAAATTCTGAACTTTGTAAAGAAAAAAAAATAATAAATAAATTGGTTGGCGCTACCTCCTTATTCTTGTTAGATTCACAGCCAGAGACTGTCACGAATAGAACAGGCTCAGCTCTTGAACCCGTTCTACACGTCTCATAATTGATCCGGGATGAAAATGTATGTCACACTTTAAGGTCCGTTAATTTTTACGTTCTCAGGTTATAATGAATAATTATACGCTTATTACACAATGATGATGATCTAAAATGTATAATTAGTGTAGGAAGGTTGAACTACATGGACCTAGGTCTTTTTTCAACCTATGTAACCTACCTGCATTTGTCACAACAGATCATGTACCCATCATCATGCGTAAAACTGCAAATACATCGCGTGACATCAGTTCCATAGCTTCCATCTTCTGAAGTGCTGATGGTCGTAGCACTTGACGTCTCATCAAAATGTGGAGTCGTAAATAAGTTCACCTCATTTTTAATAAGAACAGGAGGCGGAGACGCTGGAGGCGTTGGTGGAGGGCGAGCACCATAGTTGTGATCCTGAAGAATAATAAATAATTACATATTCCCGTTAAAGAGATCCTGTCATCATTATTTTGAATGTTAAAGACATTGTTATCATGGCGCTGTTATATAAATTAAGTAGATACCTTTAGTGGATTAAAGAACCAGGATACGGATTTCTTCACTAAAAGGTATCTATTTAGTCTGTATAACTGCGCCATTATGGCAATGCCTTTACTTTAACATGAAAAATTAATGACAGGTTCTTGAAGTACTAATTGCAAAACACGTATGTTGTACTTTAAGGATTCATAGGCATTCACAGATGTGTAAAAATATGTAAATACCAAAGCCATATTTCCCCAAATAAAAAAAAAATAAAAAATTAAAATGTCATTAAAACTATACAGATAATACTTACCGCATAAGGCAAGCCAATATAACTGTGCGAATGATGAGAGCTGCTGGTATATAAATGGTGTGGATAACTGTTTGACTTTTCAACTACAACAGGGCTTGCTTCTACAGATTCCGGTCTACATGAAGGAAAAGAAAAAAAAAGAAGAAAGAATTGCTTTAATTTGTGGCTTTCCATTTCCAATCCGCTTTTGTAAAATGAAAGTCTTTTTGACTGACATGGTCAACCGCTTTATTTTAGGCAAATTTTATAATTTAAAACATAATATACACAACATTGCCTACAACACTCAAGTGGTAGCAAAATATGAGGAAGGTCAAGCTTCTGGTATATGCAAAGTCCGGTATATTCCAAATTTAACACTAACACACACACACACACACACACACACACACTTCTCCTGCCCTGCATACACTTCTCCTGCCCTGCATACACTTCTCCTGCCCTGCATACACTTCTCCTGCCCTGCATACACTTCTCCTGCCCTGCATACACTTCTCCTGCCCTGCATACACTTCTCCTGCCCTGCATACACTTCTCCTGCCCTGCATACCCTTCTCCTGCCCTGCATACCCTTCTCCTGCCCTGCATACCCTTCTCCTGCCCTGCATACCCTTCTCCTGCCCTGCATACCCTTCTCCTGTCCTGCATACCCTTCTCCTGTCCTGCATACCCTTCTCCTGTCCTGCATACCCTTCTCCTGTCCTGCATACCCTTCTCCTGCCCTGCATACCCTTCTCCTGCCCTGCATACCCTTCTCCTGCCCTGCATACCCTTCTCCTGCCCTGCATACCTTTCTCCTGCCCTGCATACCCTTCTCCTGCCCTGCATACCCTTCTCCTGCCCTGCATACCCTTCACCTGCCCTGCATACCCTTCTCCTGCCCTGCATACCCTTCTCCTGCCCTGCATACCCTTCTCCTGCCCTGCATACCCTTCTCCTGCCCTGCATACCCTTCTCCTGCCCTGCATACCCTTCTCCTGCCCTGCATACCCTTCTCCTGTCCTGCATACCCTTCTCCTGCCCTGCATACCCTTCTCCTGCCCTGCATACCCTTCTCCTGTCCTGCATACCCTTCTCCTGTCCTGCATACCCTTCTCCTGTCCTGCATACCCTTCTCCTGCCCTGCATACCCTTCTCCTGCCCTGCATACCCTTCTCCTGCCCTGCATACCCTTCTCCTGCCCTGCATACCCTTCTCCTGCCCTGCATACCCTTCTCCTGCCCTGCATACCCTTCTCCTGCCCTGCATACCCTTCTCCTGCCCTGCATACCCTTCTCCTGCCCTGCATACCCTTCTCCTGCCCTGCATACCCTTCTCCTGCCCTGCATACCCTTCTCCTGTCCTGCATACCCTTCTCCTGTCCTGCATACACTTCTCCTGTCCTGCATACCCTTCTCCTGTCCTGCATACACTTCTCCTGTCCTGCATACACTTCTCCTGTCCTGCATACACTTCTCCTGTCCTGCATACACTTCTCCTGTCCTGCATACACTTCTCCTGTCCTGCATACACTTCTCCTGTCCTGCATACACTTCTCCTGTCCTGCATACACTTCTCCTGCCCTGCATACACTTCTCCTGCCCTGCATACACTTCTCCTGCCCTGCATACACTTCTCCTGCCCTGCATACACTTCTCCTGCCCTGCATACACTTCTCCTGCCCTGCATACACTTCTCCTGCCCTGCATACCCTTCTCCTGTCCTGCATACCCTTCTCCTGTCCTGCATACCCTTCTCCTGTCCTGCATACCCTTCTCCTGTCCTGCATACACTTCTCCTGTCCTGCATACACTTCTCCTGTCCTGCATACACTTCTCCTGTCCTGCATACACTTCTCCTGCCCTGCATACACTTCTCCTGCCCTGCATACACTTCTCCTGCCCTGCATACACTTCTCCTGCCCTGCATACACTTCTCCTGTCCTGCATACTGGGAGTAATCCTTAGTATCTGTATGCACACTTCACAATACCATTTCTCCTGTCCTGTTGGAGAAGATGAACTTGGCCTTAGGTCTCATTTTTATGTATGCAATCCCATGGGACAACAAAAAATAATCTTGAACTTTTTTTTTTTTTTTTTAAAAAGGCGCCATCCCAAGTATGGAAGTTATCTCCTATCACTGGGATTGGGGATAACTTTCTGATCACTGGTAGAGATGAGCAAACCAGAGGTTTGGTTTTCAAACCGAACACCGACTTTAAAAAAAACAAAACAAACAAAAATAGAGTTCAAGTTCGGATGCTTTACATGAGAACTTCACTTGTGCGACCAGTGCTGTGCTCAGGTACACTTGGTGCTCAGCCCTGTGCAAGCCGCTTGCAGTGTTTGAACGGCTTGAATTGGGGTTAATAACAGTGTGATTGATTAGATGTAGTGAGCAACAAAAAAAAAAAAATAAAAAAAAACTGAAAAAGCCTGCCCACCCTCCTGTGATCTGCTTATGGCTGCCAGTATGTGGGTGGGGACTTGAACTGCCAATCAGTGATTTCGAACTGCGCTCGGGCCAAGTTTGAACCAATGGAGGATCGGTTCGATAGCGGCCAGCAAACCAAGCCTCCAAAGGTTCACTCAGCTCTAATCACTGAGGGTCTGAAAGCTGGGACTCCCACAATCCCAAGAGCCCTGTGCGAATGTAGTAGTGGTTGTGCATTGCCCACACTACCAATCAATTAACTCATGGATTTTCAAACAAACCCTTTAAAGCGCAACAGTCTTTACATTTTTATTTAATAAATCAATAGTACACATAAAAATAAGCTATGACAACTATGTAGAATCTCATCAGTAGCAACTGCCATCTCCTAGCTCAGTAATAGGAAAGTCTTAACTGGATACAGATTTTATCTCAGAACTGAGAATTTTGAAAATGACTGATCAATTCTTATAAAGCTATATTAGAATGTTGTTTATTTTCACATGTACTATTCATTTATGAAATAAAAATGTAAACAACAGTTACACTTTAAGGGAGTTGTCATGTAACGCAAAATTTGCTGAACCTTGCATTACACTTAAATAGGGGGTGTTCTAGCATGTGGGCTGGTGGGGTTTGTGTGCCAAGGCTGTATTTTCGTCCCAGTCCGGCCTTGGCAGCACCTTGTAGAGGGCAGGCACACCCAAAATAAAAATCTTGACCTTAGTGTAGCATTTGATAGTAATCATTCTACATACAAACATGCTAGTGAGGCAATTTAAAGCACCCTTGGTGTGGTCGAGCAGTTCAGTGCAATGTGCCATTTACTTGTATTCTATCTAACTCGACTCTCCTCCTTGACGGACCGCTCTGGCTTTAGAGAAAACAGAGGCAGGTGAAAAATGGGAAAACAAGCAGTTGGGTGCAGAGATCCCCTCGGCCACACCAAGGTAACAATGAGCACCTAATTAGCATATTTGAACATTAAAAGTACACTTTTTATTATGGCTGTTTCCTATTAGGTGCTGCCCTTCTGAAAATAAATTGTAAGCGTACAATAGGAATTACAACATAGCCAGGGTGCTCTTCAAATTTTGATACTCTGACAGTGTAATCTAGCAAGTCTTTCATCCTAGCCAGAATTTATATTGCACAATGTAGGGGAGGTTATATGGCACATATAAAAACAGCAAATCATATAGTCTGGATTTTCAGGGAAAACATTTTACTTACTCGGAGCCTGCAGCCATGTCCAAGTGTGGAGTTTCTGCTGTCGCAACCCGCAAAGGGACCACTATGCTCATGACGTTCGCTTCTGATAAATACGATTACTATGGAGTCCTCTGCATCGGGATCCAAAACACTGGGGCATGCCAGCCACAGTGCTCATTGCAAACATCTAAGTGCATCCACGAACCCTAAATGAATGCAGGAAGGAATACATTTAAGTACCTTACCAAAATTACCTTATAGGAGAACTGCAAATGCTTATCAAATGACATTCAGCTGTAAAAAGTATTTGTCTCTTAACTACTTTCACCCTACAGTCAGAAGTAGGCAGTTCCAGCAATTAGGATCCATAATTGGAAAACAAAAAAAAACAACAAAACACCGATTACATCACTCCATAGGCTAACTTTAGATATTCTTTATAAGCAACAGCAATTCACAATTGAAAGAAAAAAGCCGCAGGAAGACCAGTTACCCGCAATTGCTCCCCATAGCATCCGTCAGCAGAAACCGTTTATATTGCATGTATTCCAATGAAACGTAAAAGTTGCCCCTCTATTCTGCAACTGTTTTATTAGACTCTTACTCACAATACAGAACAATCCATACAATACAGATATATAAAGAGATGGGCCACTTTCTCTTATCAGTGTAGCTTTCCTCACACAGTGAACAGCATTTTTCTCCATATAATGGCTGGCAGTGGAGTAGCAGTGACCGGACAATCAGCCTCCTCCCTAAGGCTGCTTTCACACCTCCGGTTTTTCCTGTGCGGCACAATCCGGCACTTTGCAGGAAAAACGCAACAGTTTTTTTTTTGCCGCCGGTTGCGTTTTTCCTGCATAGACTTTTATTAGTGCCGCATTGTGCCACATGGGCTTGCGTTCTGTCCGTTTTTTGCCGCATGCGTCAGATTTAGCCGATGCGGCGGCCGGATGGAACGTTGCCTGGCACGGTTTTTTGTGCGGCAAAAAACCCACATCGCGCCGCATCTATCCGATGCGGCGCATTTTTCAATGCATGCCTATGGACGCCGGATGCGGTTTTTGCCACTGCGCATGCTCAGTAGCATGCCGCAAGCGTCAAAAACCGGACGGGCCGCATTTAAAAAACTTATGCAAAGGATGCGGCTTTTTCGCCGCATCCGTTGCATAGGTTTTAGAGCCGGACTGGCCGGCTCTGCACCTACCGTATGCGTGAAAGCAGCCTTAGAAAAGCAGCTTTCCCCTGTGAGGTGGCTGATGGTCCAGTCATCGGCAGCCATTGTATGGAGAGAAGTACTGGGCACTAGTCTGTGGGGAATACTACACTGACCAGAGAAAGTGCCGCCAAACCCTTTAAGGAAAAGTTGTAATTTATCACAGGTTTCTTGATATATAGGCCGAAGTTCTCCACAGAACAGAATGCTTCAGTTGAAGTGATCAGGCAAGCATATAGCTAGATAAATTAAATGTTATTTCTGCTCACATACACGCATTTGTATAAAATAATTTAGTGTAATGTCATCGGACCCACCATAGGGACATAAAGAAAAAAAAAAGGGGGTAGTGATGAAGTTTAATAAAATAAATAAGGATACAATAGTGTGACCACAGTAGAGCGGTCCTTGGCAGCTATAGAGGTCTTCAGCAGGACCCTGGGTACTATAGTACCCATCTGTTACGAAGGATAGTGACCGGCAATGACATTATTTAAGTACCAATGCCAAGGATTCACAGCTGCAATTAAACTGGTATAACTGCAGCGATCGGAGCTAGCACTGGCCTACTGCAATTACAGGCAGATGAAGGCCACATAACACAGCCGGCTTCCATCTGGTGTGAACCAGGCTATGCTTCGGCCAGAGCTGGCTTCATACTTTGTGTAGTGACTTTTGACAGGTGTACTTTGGAAATCCATATCAGAATGACTGTATAATCCTCATTAAATGTGCAATTCACGAGTGCTATTCATTTCAGACCCCATTCACACTGCAGTTTCTGTGGTGCATCCGATGATACTGCCTGAATCCTCCCCTAAAACGGTGTTCAGATGGACCCCGGACAGGCCATAGACTGCAATGAAACCGATTTCTAGTGAGCGCAGCTTGTGTTTTTCTTTCTGAAAGAGTCTATGTTCAGACAAGCAAAGAAAATGTAGCAGACTGTTTCTGTGCCTGCCTGAACAAAGACACTTACTAAAATTTACATTTGTTTCACGTCGTTGCAATCTAAAGTCCAGTCTGTGAATCTAGGCGAACAGTCCGAACTCATGGCAGAAAGTGTGAACAGGGTCTTGATCACAGGTGAGGAGGAAAGAAAATATACAAAAACAGAAAACAAGAAATTTTTTTCCCCCCACAACTGGGGGAAAAATTAGGAGGTGCATCTTACAAACCGCATATGGCTTACCGGGCAGACAGTGGTGGCGCAACGTCGGCGATACAGAGGGCTCGGAGGGGGTGTCACTGCAGTAGAGCAGCTCAGGAGGGTCAGTGTGTGGCAGTACAGCGTCAGCGATACTGCGGGCTCGTGGGGTGTCACAGCTGCGTGCGCCATTGATCAACCAGCGGGTTGCTTTGAATCGCCAGCGGTTTGATGGTATTTATCTAATGCATTTTTTCTATTGTATTTATGCCTTTCTGCATTTGACTTGCTATTCATGGTTTCACTTTGTGTTTCCTTGCATTACTATTGAGTATGTTTTGCATGTTTTGGTCCACGTTTCATCACAAATATTATATATAATTGGAGGAGGTATGGGGATATCTTGTTTCATTATATACAACCCCAGCTATTGTGTTCACTCTTGTGAGTGTTTTTAAATGTTTTTAATATGTCTTTGGTGTTTTTTTCTATCAATAAAATAGTATATATTGGTTTTGAATAATATCTTGTTGGTGATCCCATTTGTTACACACCACCTTTCTCTCTCTTTTTTTGTCTGAATCGCCAGCGGTTGATGCGACGGACTTCAAGAAAATGGCCGTGGAGGAAAATGGGGGCCCTGTGAAGTTACCTAGTTTGCTCTCCATTCCCCCTAAGGCCCTGTGTGCACTTACCGGTTTTTGCCGCAGATTTCCTGCGGTTTTGCTGCAGAAAATGTTCATAACATCTCTGCAGTGAATCAACAGCAAAACCTATGGGAAAAAAAAATGCTGTGCGCACTATGCGGATTTTGACAGCTGCATGTTTTGCTGCGGGATTCCCGCAGCAAAAACAATTGCATGTCACTTCTTTTCCGCACGTCGCTGCGGGATTTCACTCCATTGACTGCAATGTAATCGTGAAATCCCGCAGGGAATAACGCAGGCAGCAAATTCTGTGCGGTTCATTGCGTTTTCCTGTGTTATTCCCTCCGGTATTTCACGGTTTTACCTCCGGTAATGTACATCGCCTGTCTGCGGTTTTGCAGGGAAGTGATGTCATTATGACAGGAAGCGGAGCAGAGTAAACACACATCACAGACATAGAACACAGACATATAGAATACACATAGAAAGCAAACGGAAATATAGAAAAAAAAAAAAAAACATGTGGGCTCCTCTGTATATTTACCGTCCAGCCGAGGTAAACACTCAGCGGTGGCCCGGTATTCTCAGGCTGGGGAGGGCGAGGGGCAGGGTTAAATGTCCCCCGCCTCCCTCCCCCCTCCCGCAGCCGAGAAAATCAACCGCAGCTGCCCCGGGACTGTCGCATGTATTATGTGGCAGTACCGGAGTGTCCCCGGCTCTTCTAGATGCCGTGATGCAGTGGCGATCCAGGTAATAAGGAGTTAATTGTGGCGCCACTAAGTCCAGGCTTGATCATGGCAGCGTCTATGTGACAGCTGACATGATCAACCCGTAAGTAAAGTGAAAAAACACACCCCCCGAAAAATCCTTTATTTTAAATAAAACACAAAAAGCCTTGTTCACCCGCTTATTAACCCCCGACGTAATCCACAGGTCCGCGCTGCTTACATCCAGGCGCGACTGACACTCTCACAGCGCTGAATGCAGGCTCGCAGCGAGACAGCAGAGGTAACCACAGGGCATTTCCCACGGCCGGTAATGTGAACACACATTACCGCTCGGGAGAACTGCAGCGATCAGTCCTCTGTCTATCCTTCTGTCTATTCTTCTGTCTATTTATCTATCTATCTACTATCTATCTCAGAAGGAAATGATTTTTTTTTTTTTCAATGTGCTTTATTGCATTGAATGCAATAAAGCACATGTACCAACCCGCACGCGGCAAAACCGCAGCAATACCGCAGTAAACCGCATGCGGTTTTCGGGTGCGGTTTGCCGCGTTTTTTTACTGCGGTAATCTTTCAATGCCTGCGGAATTTTCTTGAGAAAATTCCATTTTCCAGTGCGCACATCATAGCCTAAGGACAGTTCTGCATAACAGGATGTCTCCTGTTCAGTTATTTTAGACTCTTGTAATCAAAGGTCTCTTAATTGCATCATGTCACATAACTGTGAAGTCAAAGATCCTTAAACAATCTCAACCTTGGAATACAATTGCTGGGTCCCAAAGAGTTGCCAGGGGTGATCATGCGGGCCGGCTCTTTACTATGCGTGCACCCCCGCCCATCATCCCGCCCACCTGTCAGCGTTGGCCTCAGCACTGAGGGATGATGTGCAGGAGGATGGGCATGCATATGAAATGAGCGGGCGCATGTGGTCACGGCAGGCTGGTACAGCCTGCTCATGCCACAGATGACGCGCTCCACCTCAGCACCCTCATTCCCCGCAGCCACATTCAGACTATAAGACGCACCCCCCACTTTCCCCCAATATTTGGGGGGAAAAATGCGTCTTATAGTCCGAAAAATACGGTATATAGATGTTCTCTTATGGATTTTCAACGTAAGTACATATGCTCTGTCTTAACAGTTTCAGCATTGAAAAGATGTGAAAACGTTAAAAAGTGACCTAAACCTTTTTTGGCGTCTTCCACTTGGAAAGTGCCCCAAACTAAATGCATAAGTCCATGGGGAGGCAAAAAAAAACAACAAAAAAAAACCACTAAGCGAATTCACACAAATTTTAAAATAATGTGTACATTCCCCAACTATTATGCCCCTACACTTCAGTCTGTATGATGTGAAATTATTTCACCGTCTCCGGCTTATAATGGATTTCAACCTGTCAATTCTTACAAGCTGGAAAGGGAAGCGAAAGTGACGTGTTGCTGCAACCCAAATATACTCAGAGGATTTTGCACACATCAAATATTACAAATAGGGAGAGCAGGGGTTGGACCCACCCGAATATCACTTTCTCTTATAAAAGACAAATTTTATCCTTCACCGCATGGGGGGGGGGGGGAGGAATACAAATAAACATGGAGGTTGGAGCTTAAGGAGTGATCAAAGAACTATTAAAAGTTTTGTTGCAAATAGTCAACAGGGTGGCAAACAAACGTGTTGAGAAATAAAGACAAACATTAATTGCCAAAGATTTAAGACTCAAACAAAGTGATCAGGAACACATTATCATACAGGCCTGTCATATTCCAGAACTACAACATCCCTGGAGTGGCCAGAAGTACACGGTGTTTAGAGCTATGGCGCTACGTGGCCAAAATGCACAGAAGCCGCTGGATTGCAAGTATATGACAGGGGACTTGCATTTAAAGCACCACTCCGGTGCTGGGAAAAAATAAATAAATGCTGGAGTGGGGCTTTAAATCTAAGCCCCCGTCCCCTAGTCTTCTACTCACACTCCACCGTCTTCATCTGTTACCTACATCGCTCTGGTCAGCCTTATACAGTTTGTGACCTGCCTCCATACAAGTCTGAGACTGTTGTTGGTGCTGCCCAAAAAGTATATTGTCAACTAATTAGGAAATTGACTGACTCCATGGGTAGAAGGCCTGTTATTCATAAGATGGGAGGCTATATTGGTCACTGATAGTTTTTGAAATGCCAGAAATTTATTTTAACACATTTTGAGCTGTTTGGCTATAATTCTCACTTTAACAGATAAAAACAATTGAGATGGGAAATTTTTTTTACATTTTTTCATTTAGCTACATAATAATTCTACACAGATATTTTCCTAAGAGAATTTTACATTGCATAATATAAAAACCTTACGCTTGATTAAGACAGGCATATTTCACGATTTGTACACAGACATAAATGCTCTATGTATCCTATGAGGTTACAAATTCAGGTCAGGAAACTCCGTCAGTTTGGGAGATCTAAACGACTGTGAAATACGGAAGTTTGTACTCTGCTTTAGTGTGACCAGACAACCATCACATGTATTAGGGGAAAAAATATAGGGACTTCAATATCAATGCCAGATCTTTTTGTTTTAACTCTTTCACCACATCCACTGTACAATGTATGGTGCTGGCTCACAGGGTGAGCTCTTCCCATACTGGGCATGTAATGGCTGTGTGTTACAGCCAGGACCTGCCGCTAACAAATCGCAAGAGGAGCAGAGCGCTAACCACAATTCTTAAGTTGTTAAATTCATTTAAAGAGCGCCGGATTAGGTGAGTGCCATTTTAAGCACCCGTCAGTGCACCCATGACGTGACTGTGGGTCGCCGATGGGTTGCTATGACGGCTGGGGGTCTACTGAAATCCATGCATGTCACAGCAGCGCTCCTCTGAAGCCATGCCTGTGGCTGGGCTTCAAAAGAGACGGATTTCTGCTATATACAATACTATGGCATTGCTTTATATATCACAAGTGATCAGGCGATAGCAGGTTATTAAAGTATAAAAAACAAAAAAAAATTTAAGAAAACACAAACATTCAAATAACCTCTCCTCTGCTCCATTAAAAATAAAGATATTTAAAAAACGAACATGGTATCCGCTCAAAGTTTAAAAATTAACACGATCAGTGAAAACAAAAAATTCAAGAATGATAAAATTATGTTGCTGAAATACCCAAAATAAATAGGTAAATAAATAAAATGCTGTAACAAGCGATTGAAATGTCTTAACTATCCTGAAAGATATTAATTAAAAAGTTGTTTCGCCCCACAAAAAATAAGCCATCACGTGGCTCCATTGGCCAAAAAATGAAAACGTTACAGGTCTTGAAAAATGGCGACAACTGCTGTAACAGGTAGGATAGGTGTTCTCACCAATTCTAGCAAAATGAACCCCAGAAGGCGGTCATCACGCCCCCAGCTCACTTTATTAGCACTAGGTGAAAATGGGTGAGAATGCTAAAAGTTGCTAAATTTTAGGGTAGCCTAAAGTTGAGCCAGGATTGTGAAAGTTTTCAGAGCTTTTTACACCAGTGTGGTGTAAAAGCTTTTATGTATCAGGCCCATAGGGTTGCGATCCATACAACACTACACAAACAGAAAATGTAGGGCTAACAAAATACAATCCCAGTTACAACAATTGTGTGCAACATGGTAGAGTTTTCCCATAAGGGAAGACCTGGTAGATGACAGATTGCTAGACAGCATAATCACGGTGTCCTGTTTGAACATCATCCTGACTATAGGACTTGAGCTGATCATTAGACACAGAAGGGCAGCAAGCGGCAATCAATCCTTAAACAGGTCAACGCTTCACTAAACAGACGCAGAAAAATGACAAACTCATCAGATCTTCTCAGAAACCACAGGATATGACGAGGGTCCTGTCATGTAATGTTTATCGTTTTAAAACATCAGGCCACATAAAACTCACTCTGGTTGTAACATCCAACTTGTCAACATTTGCAAGACATGTACTCCATCACTTTTCACTTGGTATAGCACAACTCAATCTCTGCAGCTTAGTGAGCACCTCCATTGGGTAAACTTGTATAATCGGATGTTGCAGTACGAAATAAAGCAAGGTGGTTTTAGTATCAGCATTGACTTACAGTGCACAGAACGGTTAAGCAAATTCATTAACCAATCAAAACAGACACACTTTAGATTATTCTCCCTAATGGTGACATCACACCGTCTGAGTTATGCAGAGAATAGGGTACTCAAACATCTGTACTGTACCGAAATATACCTCCTATTTCATACAGAATCTGACAGGAAAAAAAAACAAAATACCGTCATTCTTCAGCAGAGGTCATCGCTGACATTTCTAATGGCCGATCCTTTAGTTCAGTAAGCCACTGCCATGGAAATATGACATCTAGGTAGAGCCGAGTGCTCCTGTGTATGGAAGAATGGGACATTTATGGGAGACATTTAATGTGTGAGAGGCTTTAGGCTATGTGCCCACGCTACGGAAAATGCGCGGATTTTTCAAAAATCTGCAGCACAGCTACTCCCCAGCCATTTCTATGGCATTTGGGAACTGCTGTGCCCACGCTGGGGATTTTTCCGCAGCGAAAATAATGTGGATTTCCCTGCGGAAAAAATCAGCAGCATGTCAATTATTTCTACGGATTTCTCCGCAGGGTCCCATACTTACCTGCCTTGATAGCAGACACCAGAGTCACTTTCTCCGTCCGGTGTACAGCAGCGCGGTGGATCCAGGTACAGGAAGGAAGAGGTGGGCGGGGCCTGCACAAGCTCCGGTCATGTGACAGCTGGAGCTAGTTCAGGCCCGCCCACCTTCTCCAGCACAGTGCAGCAGACTATGACAGAGTGACCCGGCCGCCGGAAAGCGAGGTGCTGCATGATGGAGGTAAGTAATATGAACGCCCCGATCGCTGCAGCACTTGTTCTGCATTGAGGATGCAGTGCCGAAGCCATGGTACTGTATCCTCAATGCAGAATGCCCGCACCATATCTGCAGGACATTCCGCAGCATGGAAACAGACAAAAGTTGTGGTGCGGTTTCCTGGGAGCTCCTGCGGAATGTCCTGCGGATATATCCGCAGGACACTGTCCCCATGGGCACATAGCCTTAGGCTAAAGCTACAAGGTGACTTGTGGCCATAAGACATAAGATAGCAATGTCACAGGTCCACATCATAGGAGATGATAGTGAATGTGGTTGACAAGACTGACACCCTAGAGTCAGCCAAAAACCAATCCTGCTGGATCTCAACACAACCTCATTCACCATCATTACCTGCTAGTGTGTACTGTGGAGACTTATTTTGCAATCTTATGCCGTGTGCCCATAACTATCTATAGTTTTAGGATAAGGGTTTATTCAGACGTAGGAGTTATGTCTCTTTTCTGCAACTCCTGTGAGACCACCATGATTTTGCAGTTGTCGTGGTGATACACCACAACGTGACTGCTACAGCTGCATATAGCCTAACAGGTAAATGAAGCTCCGCACTGGAGAAAAATGTATTCAAAACCTGCACACAGAACAAGCAAGTCAAGCAAGTTGTGAAAACAATAGAAGATTAGTCTCCCCTTGTAGCAATGTTTTGTTTCACTATTTGCCCAGTTTAAAATAAGACAAACTCAGATACTCACCAACACCGCTGCCACTCCAGTGATGTCGATGTCAGGTCTCCCGTACATTGTTATGTCACATGAGTACTGCAGCCAATGAGTGCCCGATAATGGGCTGAAGTGTTTTATTTGTGAAGTTAAATCCAGCGCAGAAAGGAAGGCACACTTCAATGAAAATTTCCATGTGGTTTATTTCATGTGCACAAATTGTATAAAGTGGGTACAGACAGCCCCTATACAGGGGGGGGGGAGAAATAGACTAGCGACGCGTTTCGATCGCATTACACGGTCTTAAGGGTGCTTTACACGCTGCGACATCGCCAGCAATAGCTTGCGCGATAGCACCCGCCCCCGTCATTCGTGCGACATTTGGTGATCGCTGCCGTAGCGAACATTATCGCTACGGCAGCGTTACAAGCACATACCTTTTCAGCGACGTCGCTGTGACTGCCGAACAATCCCTCCTTCAAGGGAGAGGTGCGTTCAGCGTCATAGCGACGTCACTAAGCGGCCGCCCAATAGCAGAGGAGGGGAGGAGATGAGCGGCCGGAACATGCCGCCCACCTCCTTCCTTCCTCATTGCCGGTGGCCGGAGGTAAGGAGATGTTCGTCGTTCCTGCGGTGTCACACATAGCGATGTGTGGTGCCGCAGGAACGACGAACAACCTCGCTACTGACCAGACCGATTTTTGGTAAATGAACGACGTGTTACAGACCAACGATTTTTTAACTCTTTTGCGATCGTTTAAGGTCGCTCCTAGGTGTCACAAAAGTGTTTTTTGTTTTTTAAAGCCATGGATTTACGACAAATAAACAAAACAGTCAAACTCGCCTTAGGCCTTGTGCGCACTAGACGGAATTTCCCGCGGATTAGCTGCATGTTTCGCTGCAGAAAATGTTCATAACATCTCTGCAGTGATTCACCAGCAAATCCTATGGGGAAAAAAAAAATGCTGTGCGCACTAGGCGAATTTTGACAGCTGCATGTTTTGCTGCGGGATTCCCGCAGCAAAAACTATTTCATATCAATTCTTTTCCGCAGTACCAGGCCTAGCCGCGGTTACCTGCACTGAACTCTGGAGCTGTCACCTGAGCTCCGGAGTGCAGCCTAGACTAAACTGCGAGCGCCGAGTGATTGATTCCCCAGCGATTGCAGTTTAGTTCAGGCCGGGCTGATCTCCAGAGTTCAGGTGACAGCTGTAGAGAGGCCGGGCTGCACTCCGGAACTGTCACCTGAGCTCCGGAGATCAGCCCGGCCTGAACTAAACGGCAATTGCCGGGGAATCAATCACTCGGCGCTCGCAGTTTAGTCTTGGCTACACTCCGGAGCTCAGGTGGAAGCTCCGGAGTTCAGTGTAGGTAACCGCGGCCAGGCCTGGTATTACTGGAGTTTCCTCCAGTAGCCAGTCCGACGCTGGCTGCATTTCCGCACCCAAGCCGCAACAAATCCGCACAAAATCTGCAACAAGCGCATGCGGATTTGGATGTGGATTTCGGTGCGGTATTTTCCCGCAGGTGCGGAAATCTTACCGAGCCTTACTGATTCCTTTTTCTAGTGCGCGCAGGGCCTTATGGTGGATACCACTCAAGACCTACAACGCTGCAGAACAGACAGCACATGCATGCAGCTCCAAAACTTGGCAGACACAGCTTTTGGAGTCAGCACAAAACTCCAGAACAGCCTCCACTGATCTGCACGGTATGCCTTTGTTTATAATTTTAAATCAATCCATGGCTTTAAACACACACAGTGGGGAAAATAAGTACAAATTGGCCATAAAATAACCTAAGGTGTTTGGAGCCGTGTGCAGACTGACCCAGTGGACAGGATTGGCTGAAAATTGGTATGTATGCTATTCAAGGCATTGGAAAATGGAAGGCAGCTTAAAAAAAAAAAATAAATAAATAAAATTATATCAAAACTCCCCACCAGGTGAAAAAAAAAACTCCCCACCATTTAAAATGGTGATCATAACTAATTCACATAAGGTTTTCAGAAAAATGTGCATTCAGTGTTTTTCATTGTCCAAATTTAATTTGGCAAATTATGACAGGTTTGGTTTTTTTGTTTCTCTGACCAATGGTTCAAATAAAACAAAATATAAAATGGACAGCATACAGATGTCATGGGATTAGCAAAATCTAAGCCCTCGCGGACAGGCTCCTCTCTCCCGTGCTAGTCTTTGCCTTGTATTGTTCATGATTATTGTACTTGTTTTTATTATGTATACCTCTTTCTCACATCTAAAGCACCATGGAATAAATGGCGCTATGATGATAAATAATAATTCATGTACTGTCACACGTAAACATGTCAGTTTTTCTCCGGCAGCACTGGTGTCACACGGACATGATCCGTGACACATCCCGCAGGAAACGTTTGTGAAATAAAGTGAATTTGTACACTCACCTTCTCCAGCGCTGCGGTCTCTGCTGCTGCTGTCACTTGCTTCCGACCCCCGCTCATTATGCTCATTGCATATTTACTGCACCTCGGGCCGGAAGCGGCAGCGCAGGAAACAGCAGCACCATGGACAGGTAAGTATAAGAATTCATGCTGTCGGTGTACTAAGCAGATGTCACACGGCTGGCACACCGACCGCTCATGCTGAACAAACACACATGGACACATACGCACCTACACCACGTACCATGCAAAACGTGTGTTTTGCACGGACGTGTGAATGAGGCCTAAATGAGTGTTAGGCTGAAGTCACAATTGCGTGTAATTCATGCAAAGATCGCATTGCAGTCCCCTGACAGG
Organism: Anomaloglossus baeobatrachus; assembly: GCF_048569485.1. NCBI lineage: Eukaryota > Metazoa > Chordata > Amphibia > Anura > Aromobatidae > Anomaloglossus > Anomaloglossus baeobatrachus. Next base: position 371,459,401 of record NC_134356.1, read on the forward strand.
AGCGCGTCAGCTTCATGCATTTCTATGCAGCTGACATGCTCCTGTCAAGTGAGCCACCGGCCAGTACAATGCCATCGTCACGCGGGTCACCTGCAAGTGTGACTCCAGCATTAAGGCCACGTCACACTAAGCAACATCACTGCCGAGGCACGACTTTTGTGAAGTAGCAGCGATGTTGCTAGTGATGTCGCTGTGTGACATCCAGCAACAACCTGGCCCCTGCTGTGAGGTCGTTGGTTGTTGCTGAATGTCCTGGACCATTTTTTAGTTGTTGCTCTCCCGCTGTGAAGCGCACATCGCTGTGTGTGACAGCGACAGAGCAACAACTAAATGTGCAGTGAGCAGGAGCCGGCTTCTGCGGACACTGGTAACCAATGTAAATATCGGGTAACCAAGAAGCCCTTACCTTGGTTACCCGATATTTACCTCCGTTACCAGCGACCGCCGCTCTCAGCTGTCAGTGCCGGCTCCCTGCTCTCTCCACACGTAGCTGGAGTTCACATCGGGTGATTAACCCGATGTGTACTGCGGCTAGGAGTGCAGGGAACAGGGAGCGTGAGAGCGGCGGACGCTGGTAACGAAGGTAAATATCGGGTAACCAAGGTAAGGGCTTCTTGGTTACCCGATGTTTACCGTGGTTACCAGCGTCCGCAGAAGCCAGCTCCCTGCACACATAGCAGAGTACACATCGGGTAATTAACCCGATGTGTACTGTGGCTAGGTGTGCAGGGAGCCAGCGCTAAGCGGTGTGCGCTGGTAACCAAGGTATATATGGGTTGGTTCCCCTATATTTACCTTAGTTACCAGGCGCAGCATCGCTTCCACGCGTCGCTGCTGGCTGATCACTGGTGAGATCTGCCTGTGTGACAGCTCACCAGCAACCCGTGTAGCGACGTTCCAGCGATCCCTGCCAGGTCAGGTTGCTGGTGGGATCGCTGGAGCGTCGCTTAGTGTGACGGTACATTTAGTGAGCACTTTTCCTTTGATAAGATAATCCATCCACCTCCCAGGTGTGTCATATCAAGATGGTGATTATACAATATGAATATTGCACAGGTGTGCCTTAGGCTGGCCACAATAAAAGGCCACTGTAAACTGTGCAGTTTTATCTTACTGCACAATGCCACAGATGTCGCAAATTTTGAGGGAGTGTGTAATTGGCATGCTGATCGCAGGAATGTCCACCAAAGCTCTTACCCGTGAATTGAATGTTCATTTCTCTACCATAAGCCGTCTCCAAAGGTGTGTCAGAGAATTTGGATGTACATATTGGTTTCACAACCACAGACCAAGTGTAACCACACCAGCCCAGGGCCTCAACGTCCAGCATCTTCACCACCAAGATCATCTGAGACCAGTTACCTATATAACCAAAGAATTTCTGCACAAACTGTCAGAAACCGTTTGGGCCCCTTTCACACATCAGTTTTTTGCCATCAGTCACAATTTGTCGAATTTTGAAAAAAACGGATCTGGTGACTGATGCCGCTGGATCCGTTTTTCTTCTCATAGACTTGCATTAGGGTACTTTCACACTTGCGTTCAGCGGAGTCCGTCACTATGGAGACTAGTGCAGTCCGTTAACACACTGCGCTATTCTCCATAGACTCGCATGGACGACGCACTGTAACGCAAGTGTCAGCATTACATGCGCTGGACGACGCAGCGTCGTTATTTTGACGCTGCGTTGGGCGAAAGAAACGCAGCATGTAACGATTTTTTGAGCAGCGCAATCCGTAGGATTTCACTACGCATGCTCTTTTTTTTTTAATTCACAAACTTTATTTTGTCTCTCGGTGGCCGAACGTTCAGCTGAGCGCCCGCCCGCCGGCATGTGAGAGCGCTCAGCTGAGCGCCCGGCTGCCAGCTATTGAGAGTGATCAGCTGATCGTTCACAATAGTCTGTTGCCGGTAAAACTGTAAAGAAGAAAAAAAAAATTAAATAAAATAAAATAAATAAAAAAAAAAAGCTTCCGTTGTTTTGTACGATCCGTAGCATCCGTTGTGCCACTATATGCAACGCATCAGTTACATCCGTCACAACGCAATGCTACGGAAGCCGTCCAACACAAGTGTGAAAGTAGCCTGAGCGACGGATGGCCTCACATTTCATCTGTCGTTCGACGGATCCGTCGAAAATTGTTCGTTGGACGGACACAACGGACAAAGTAATGTTTTTTGTCTGTCGAAAAAACGGACTGCGACAGATATGTTGTTGTCCGTTGTTTGGTAGAATGGAAGCCTATGGGCACAGGATCCGTTGTAATCCGTCAGATGACGGAATCCGGTGACAGATTTTTTTTTAACTGAGCATGCTCAGATGCGGTGTAAAAACAGATCCGTCGCATCAGTTCTTATACAATCTGCGACGCCATTCGACGCGATCGAGCCAACGGATTGTGACTGATGGCAAAAAACTGATGTATGAAAGGGGCCTTAAGATGCTTGTCATTCTTATCGGAGTCTGCACCTGACTACAGTTTGTCGTTGTAACCAACTTAATTGGGCAAATGCTCACATTTGATGGCATCTGGCACGTTGGAGAGGTGTTCGCTTCATGGGTGAAACCCAGTTTTCACTGTACAGGGCAGATAGCAGACTGCTAGATTGGTGTCATGTGTGAGAGCAGTTTGCTGATATCAACATTATGAATCGAGTGGCGCATGGTGACTGTGGGGTCATAGTATGGGCAGGTGTATGTTATGGAAAATGAACACAGGTGCATTTTATTGATGCCATTTTAAATGCACAAAGATATTGTGACGAGATCCGAGGCCTATTGTTGTGCCATTCATCCACCACTTTATGTTGCAGAATGATAATGTAAAGCCCCATGTTGCAGGGATCTGTACACAATTCCTGGAAGCTGAAAACATCCCAGTTCTTGCATGGCCAGCTTACTCACCGGACATGTCACCCATTGAGCATGTTTGGGATACTCTGGATCGGCATATACCCAAAGACCCTAACCATTACTGGGAAACTGCACATTATAGAGTGGCTTTCATTGTGGCCAGCCTAAGGCACACCTGTGCAATAATCATACTGTCTAATCAGCATTTTGTTCTTATGCCACACCTGTGAGGGGGATGGATAATCTCAGCAAAGAAGTGTTCACTAATACAAATTTAGACAAATTTGTGAACTATATTGAGAGAAAAAGGCCTCGTGTGTGCTTAGAAAGTCTTAGATCTTAGATTTCAACTCATGGAAAATGTGAGCAAAAACAAAAGTGTTGTGTTTATAATTTTGTTCATTGTGATTAGTTTCCCTGTCATTTTATTTATACACAAGCACACAATGAAGTGAGTGGGTAAACGGGATGCACTTCTAGGACCATGCTCACATCTCATCATAGATTACATTGTTTTTGGAAGAAATTACAAGCACTACATTTATTGTTATTTTTACAATTAAAACAACGGTTCTGTTCACAGAGCCTCATGGATCCCATTTACTTCTAATGGGGCAGTCTAACAGATACCACTAGTGTCCACTGGGCAACTGATAAAGGCCAAAATGTCAACGTGAACAGAATATTTTGGCATCCATTTGTTATGAATTAGAGGAAGGTAATAAAGCCTATACCTGTGGTCACTAGCAGAATCTAGCTACTCAAAGAAAAAGAAAAAAAAAAGATCTGGTATTAAAACTGAAGTCCTAAAGCTTTTTTCCCCCTCATATACACACACACATTTGATGGCTGGTCGGGCACACCTAGGGCTTGGATCATGGACCGCAATTGCCCAACTGACAGAGGGTCTCTAGATTCTAACTTAGAGCCTCATGGATAAATCTGAGGCTGTAAAATGGGGCAGTAGAGATTGGCATTGAGGTCTGTATATAATCCATTAAATAAAGCTGTCTGAAGTCAGCTTGTTTGTGTTGTACTAAAACAGTTACAAAAAATGCTGTGCACTTATAATGCATTTTCAAAACCAGAAAATCCCTTTAAAAGAACCTCCCTGGGAACACTATGAGAAGATTTTCCATTTCATGCCATAGCATGACACCAGCTGCAAGTGTGTCACCAATTTTTCACTACCCTGAGAGCAAAATGATGTAAGAACAGCGACCCTGATTCCAGCAATGTGTCACTTACTGGGCTGCTTGATGCAGTTTTTATAAAATCACTGTATCTGCTGCAGATCTAACAGTTCTATGAATGCTGAGCTTTTTATAACCCTACCCACATCACTTATTGGCAGATTTTTTTCCTTTACACAAAAAGCTGTCAGTGGCGTTGGTGAAGTTATACAAAGCTTGTGAATATGGAGGACTACATGGCAGCAGGTTTACTAGTCTTCAAGTGATAATCTACTGCTGATACAGTGGCATTAACAAAAACTAATGCAAGCAGCCCAGTGACATCACTGGTCTGTCCACTGCGCTGCTCTCAGATTTAGTGACAAAAACCTGGTGACAAACTCCATTTAAAGAGCCTCTAGAGGACCCAACTCGTCAGCACATTACAAGGACACCAGTTTATTTTCACTGGAAACTGTAGTGCTTCATTTACCCTGTGGGAGTGCTATTGGTGGAATTGAACCTATTTTTCTGCATTCACCCACAAATTAAAGGGAACCTGTCAGGTGCAATATGCATTCAGAACCACGAGCAGTTCTAGGTGCATATTGCTAGTCCCTGCATAACCATCCCTGTATATAGTAGCATAGATAAAGATCTTTAGAAAAAGTATTTCTAAAGATCTTTTCTTTTCTTAATATGCTAATGAGGCCAGGGACTAGTCACAAAGGTGTTAGTTCCCTTGGCTAGTCAGTCCACTTAGCATGTTAGCACGCCCCTGTGGGTGTGCTAACACGCTAATGAACGCACAGCGTCAGAGGCATAGTCACTCTCACCTCTGCTGCCAAAGCTGGATTTCGGCTCAGTGCGCATGATCAGAATGTCCCCAGACTTCCAGTCATGCGCACTACACCAGTTTGAAGCCGGGACACGTACAACCGACTGCATAGTGCGTATGACTGGAAGTCTGGGACTTCTGATCATGTGCGCTAAGCCGAAATCCAGCGTCTGGTGCAGTGACAGCAGAGAGCGGCGAGATCGACCATGCAGCGTCGGCTGCACATTCATCAGCATGTTTGCACGCCAACAGGGGCGTGCTTACATGCTAAGGGGGCCGGCTAGCCAAGGGAAGTAACGCCCTTGCGACTAGTCACTGGCCTCAGCCTATTATAAAGGATCTTTAGAAATACTTTATCTAAAGATACCTTTATCTATGCTACCAGATACAGGGACAGTTAGGCGACGATTAGCAATATGCACTCAGAACTGCTCGTGGTTCTGGGTGCATATTACACCTGACAGGTTCCCTTTAACCAAAAGGAAGGCCCTGTTTCAAACAATATGATCTTCATAACCTACAACCAACAAAATGTAAAGATATAATGATTTACTCCAGGGATTTATCAAGGTGTTTAAAAAAAAAAAAAAAGTAAGCCACACTGCAAACCTGGACCTCAAATAATGAAAACCTTGGTTAAGAAACAGGATTGTAGGATCACCTAAAAACTGATGTCAAAGGCAAAAGTCACAGACGAAAATAAAAAAGTCAACATCTCAAAATCAAACTGAAGTTAAATGTACTTCAAACTGGTATCAAAAAATTCAGTTTTGTCTAGGTAATCAAGTTAATCAAGTCAAGGTTGCCATTATGAAAAAAAGTCAGTGAAAAAGAGGCTTATTCAGATAATTTATAATCTTAAAAAGCTTCACACCTATCAGGAAGTGAATAATGTAAACAATCCTAAATAGATTTGATGTGAACAGTAAGATATAATGTCATGGGGATGACAATGGGTTAATCTGGAGCAGGAAGACAATATACACAGGAGTATGCTGTATGCACTCCCTCATCACCGCCCCCTTGCCTCATAGCAGAGGCACCTACAGAAATCCTGCTAAGCTTTACAGCCTTCAATATCAAGTTGAAGCTGCCAGTTCTAGGGTTAACGCGGTTGATCTGCAACCAGAAAGGTCAATTATAGGTAAAATGTGTTCAGAGATCACTTCTCCAGAATATCACAATCCACACAGTGCATTATTTTATAGCAAGCAAGGACACCATGTCAGAACTGCGGCAATAAAGGCATTATATACCGAAACCCCCTTCCTCTGCATGTATAAGGTTCAGACATATGTGCTGCATGGGGTGTGGAGACCCCAAAATGATTAGATTACAACATCAGCAGGGGGGGCGCCATTTTTAGCCTCTCCAAAAGGACAAAAGAGGGAGATGCCAACAACAAATGGTGGTATTCACCAAGTATGTCCAATCACTCCTCATTTCTATCCTACCAGGAGTCAGTATTACATAGAAGAGGAAGGGGTGAGCGAGTTCTGTTAATAAACAACGCTTCCATGCAAGAATAATGTATCCACATGACAGAGGAGGGGCGCCCATACATCAGATGGGGACATATGCAGGCAGCCTGTGTCTGGAGCCCCTTGCAGGGTGAAGGGAAGCATGGTGTTCCCTTCCTTTGTGTGGTGTGTTGTGTCTGAGCTGGCCTGGCTTCCACATACACACAGGATCGCTTGTTCCTCCCCCATCATGTCTGCAGCCTGTGAGCAGAAAGCCCTGGAAAGACCTACAGCTTTGCAGAGGGTGTGAGAGGATGTACACACCAAGCAGCCCTCCTGGGCATCACAGCCATGTTTTCCTTTCGCGTCCAGCACAGAATCTGCCTAGAATGTCTGCCATATTCACCCCAGGATCACTAAACGCCTCCTTGCTGCAGATCTATTGCTTCTATAGGGGACTGGACATCACCTCCTAGCCCAGGAGATAGGAGAAGCCTATACAGGCTGCATTACATGAACCCTATACTACTACATGGGAAAGAAAGCATCCATTATTCTACCACATTAACCATTTATGAAGCTGCAATACAATTACCACTTTCCGTCAAACCTTGTTTTTTGCAGAAGTAGAAGAAAACAACAAGGTAAAGTGAGAGGCCTGAAAGATAGCGATAAAACGTGCAAAAAAAAGAGAGACAAGTGCAGGGTTAACATGGAGCAAGAGGTAAATGCAATGGAGCTGCCCACCCCCCTCCATCACTGCCAAAGTCAGCTATGTGGACCATAAACCCGCCATATTCTCCATCCTGACCCTTCTCTTCAGGCTGGGACACACTTGGCACATATTCACACCCACCACAAACACACGGGGGAAAGAAAACACCACAAGTCGCCACAAGAACTCACCTCCAACGTGCCAAAGCCAGGAACAGGACCCCGAAAACGGAAATACGCACCCGTGAGGGGTGACGGTAATGGCCGCTACCGTGAATGTGGAGGCTGCTAGCACAGGAGCTCACTCCCAGCAGCTTGTGGGCTGACAGGAAAAGCGACGTCAGAAGCAGCCCGGGAACCGTTATTCAGATGGACCGGGTGGACTGGAAGCGACAGCGACAAAGCGGACTGCAAACACTGACAGGAAAGCTATGGAGGTGTTCGCAGTGCCCAAGCTGACTGCAGCCCCAATGTGTACAAACCCCGCTCCTCCCGTGTCTCAGCCTACGCTGGCTCTATGTCACTGCCTCTCTCTGGAAAATGGCGTCGGATACTCGCACGGGGTTTCCTAACCCTGCTGCCACGGACAGACTGTTGCGGGTGTGGAAAGGGCCTAGCTGCAGCCGTGCCCACAAGCAAAATGGCGACACGGGCACCACAGCCGACACCATTTTGCTTGTGGGCACTAACTTGCCCGACCAGCGTGACACGCCCTCCACACACGGGAAAGCCAGCCGGCCGTGCCCTCTTATGTAATGGCGGGGCCGTGCAGTTGTAAATGTAAAACAAAAATGGCCCTGCAAAGAGGGCGGAGTTGTGGAGTGGGAGAAAGGTGTAGACATGGTTAGAGCCATATTCAGGCGTATGTCTAGCGTTCTGCAGCTGCGCGCCATGTTGTCGTGTGGAGATGAGCCATTAGTGCATTACGTGTAGTTTACACATCAGGGCTTTATTGGTGACATTTTACTGTGTGGCCCCTGTAGCAGGAGGACCCGGCTATGACCTCTAGCTCACGGCTGTGCTCGCTCGTCTGCGCAGTGCTTCGTGGCTCTGGTGAGCTCCGCAGAAGGTGGGTGTGAGGCACAGCAGGAATGTCTGTGGGAACGGTCTCCTAACTGGGGGAGGCGGGCCCTCCGCGAGCTTATCACCATGGTTTTCTGGGCTGAGGGGATAGACGCTGTCGGGGTCTCCTGCTGCAGGAGCAGGGGCTGCTTACGATACTGCGCAAACTCCAAGTGCTTGATAAAAGCTGCCTGCCTGCCGCACCGCTTCTATGGAGAGCGGGATGGAGGAGTGACACGGGCTGCGGTGTCCGCGCTGCTCGGCGGTTATCTACTCCGGTCCGCCGCCTCAGCCTATACGGAATGACAAAGAAACAGCTTGTGACTGGACATTGGCCGTGCCAAGTATTGTATGCGTTGAATGGTTATTAAACTGTGCTCCTTGTAGAACCGTGCCCTCCTGTATTTTCATGTTGTTTTTTTTTTCTCGTCAGTGTAGCTTCATAATGGCGCCGTGTAAGTATACTGTCTTTACTGTTTGTTGGGGGGCAGGGCCGACAGCAGGCAGCCAATGGGCGCTTGAGAGGCGCTCTGAGGCCCCCGCGCCATTGGCTGCTTGTGACATCATGCTGCAGCAGGTGGGCGGGTGCAGAGCTGCTGGGAGACGCGGGTGCAGAGGGAGAGCTCGGCGCCATTATGTGACCGCGCAGCACGGAGCCTGAGGGAGCCTGGTGCCGCATTGCTGGCTGCTGCTTCTCGCCACACACTGACCCGTGTTTTCTTTCCTACAGATAGTAATATTCCCGCGCCCGAGGTCTTCTCTCCATAGAGCCGCCTGTACGGGGACTGCTAATTTGTGAATGCGTCACAACAAGATGGCGGCCTAGGAAATCTGCTTTTGGCTGCACGTCTGATGCAGATCACGTGATCTCGTTGCCTGGTAATAGAGCTTGGCCGCGAGTCAAGTGGTTAGAGACGGATGTGGGGGAGGGAAGGCGGAGTAGGGTTTCTGCTTGGGGTGATTCAGTCTGGACAACAGTTCACCATTTTACTTGTCTTTTGTGCACCAAGTGCAAGTTCATGAGTGCATACTCCAGCCTGGTTAGATGGCTTTACCTTGTATTATCTGCTCTGTACCTTAATCCCACTATGTGCCTGCGCTTTTTTTCTTAACAGAAATGTAAGGTTTTGTGTTTGTTTTTTTTCTTTTTTTAATAATGTTCCATATATTTCTTTTTTTTAATTGGGCATGCTATTGTAGGCAGTTATCTTTTTTTCTTTCGAACTAAGACGTTCATGGTGATTTTGTCCTGCCTTAGCTGACATTGTGCCTGTCTGACCCCAATAGTCTGTTGAGTCCACGGATCCCTGAACCAGAGTGGCTTTAGCCTTGATCTCCGCATCAGTGCTGCCCAGTATGGTTCCCCACATCTCCATAATGGTCAGATTGGGAATCTGTTGGAGGGGGATTATTTCTCACGTAAGCTATAACTTGTTCTGGACAGGTTGATGTTCTATATCTTGGTTGACACACTAACAGTCCGCACTATATTCGGATGACCAGTGTTGAATCATGGCAGTGACATTGGTCTTCCAGGCTTGATTGACTTGCCGCAGGTGGTGTACATGGCTACAAACCTACTTTAGTGCAGATGTTTAGTTAAAATAAAACTAATTTTGCTTGTGCAAATATTCCAGCAGTACAGTGCAAGACTTAAAGGCGTGGTTAACTACTTAGCTTTACTAGCCACAAAGAACATTCAGAAACAACATCTTGTGTTGGCAATAGTGCATCTGAGCAGCGTGATTGTGGTCTGCTCATCCCCATCACGTGACCTCTGAAATCCGGTGATGTCACGTTAACTGGACATCATTGGATTTTAGAGGTCACGCAGCCCGGGGCATGAGCGGACCGTAATAAGGCTATGTGCCCACGTGTGTGCGCTCTGCGCCGCATCGTTTTGTCACTGCATGTCCGCTTCAGAGCGCAGCTGAAAATCTCCGTTCTGAAACTGGTGACTGCAGAATTTGTGCGCTTTGGATGCTGCCTCTCTCCCTATAGACAATGGAGACAGCAGGCAAAGCGCACGAAAGAAGTGACATGTTGCTTTTTAGAACGCAGCATTTTGGCAGCATTCAAATCGCTGCGTTCTAAAACGCCACTTGGGCATGGATAATGCACAATTTTGATTGTGCAGGTGATGCATGCAGTTACGCTGCGCTGCAGAACGCAGCGTAACTGCATGCAATACGCACACGTGGGCACAGAGCCTAACTACGCTCAGAGGCACAATTGCCAACACAAGGTATTTGAGAGAAGCCTTGTTTCTGAACGTTCGATGTGGCTAGTAAAGCGAAGTAGTGAACTACCCCTTTAATAAATAATCAAGCATACTCATAAAATATTAAAGGGCATCTGTCAACAGGTTTTATGCTAGCCCGAGAGCAGGGTAATGTAGAGACAGACGCTGGTTCCAGCGATGTGTCACTTACTGGGCTGTTGGCTGTCATTTTTGATAAAATCAATATACAGCGCTCATGAATATGCTTGACTACCTGGTAGCATGCCAAGTAGTCCTCTAATGATAAAATCACTGACTAATCAGCAGTAGATAATCAAAACTACACTAGGCAGCCCAGTAAGTGACACATTGCTGGAATCAGGATCTCTGCCCCTATATTATGCTGCTCTCGGATTAGGTAGCAAAAACATGGTGACAGATTCCCTTTAAAGGGCATCCCACTTTAGCGGATTGTCCACATGAATCAGGTGTGGAGAACTACCTTTTCTCACAAATGAGAAAGGGGACAGCCAACTAGAACGGGGCTGGGGCCAGCGGTGAACATTACATTTATGCTCCTGATGCCTATGGACAACTCACTAATGTCAGGATTTCATTGAGTACTTGGTAAATATAAGAATGTTGTCTTGCACTTTACTACTGGAAATTTTGCACATACAAGAATAAATGTCTTTTCTACATAAGGATTTAGTGTGTCACTATCCTGGTATGACTAGTACACCTTTCGTCTCTGCACTGGTGCCCCAGTGCTTTTGGAGGTACAGTTCCTTGGCATGTTGTAACCCACCTGTAGGTTGTCAATCAAACTTGGAGGCGGTATGGCAGGCATGACTCATCGGTATATAACATGCATGGTTTTCACAGTACCGTTACTGTGTTATACAATATTACCAGACTATAGAACATCTCTTATAAATTGTGGATAACTGGTTGGTTAAAGACCTAAGACATTCTGTCAGGTTACTAAAAAAAAAATTCTGGGCAAAATATACCTTGGATATGGAGAAACCTCAAAAAAAACAAACACAAATACCTTTATAAACCTGCTTATTTAGTTGACTAAGTGTGCATGGTAGTGGACTTGAAAATTCACTGTGTGAATTTTTAAAGCACCACTCCGGGTTTTTATTTAGTGTCTTTCCACTCTGGAGTGGTGCTTTAAATCGAAGTCCCCTGCTTCTAGTCTTCTGACCCTTCGGTAACATGTTTTATCAGTGTCGCCCAGTCTGTTTTCTCCTCTGTGAACTGCCAGACACTCCAGTGTTTCATGGCATGTGCCAGAGGCCACAATACAATGATCCTCATTCTGGCTCTGAATTATATTGTGCGCTTGTGATGCAAGTTCTTACTTCTGACCAGCCAGAACTTAGTCACACGATGGTGCCGCGAGACTGAAGCGACGCCGAGAAAAAGGTGCTGGAGGGTGAGTATAAGACCTGGGGCAAGGGACTTAAAGGGCACCTGTCACCAGATTTGTACCCTATAAGCTGCGGCTACCATCAGTGTGCTCTTATATACAGCATTCTAACATGCTGTATATAAGAGCTCAGGCCGCTGTGTAGAACATAAAAAACACTTTATAATACTCACCTAGGGGGTCAGTGTGGTGCAAATTGGTCAGATGGGTGGCGCTGTTCTCCGGGACCTGTGCCTCCTCTTTCGGCCATATTCGTCCTCCTTCTGAAGCCTTGGTGCATGACGCATCCTACGTCATGCACATAGGCCGGTATTGAGGTAGGCGGGGCTTCAATGTCGGCCTGTGTTCGTGACGTAGGATGAGTCATGCACGCTGGCTTCAGAAGGAGGACGAAGATGCCCAAAAGAGGAGGTTCTGGTCCCGGAGAACGGCCCCACCCGTCTAACCAGTTTGCATCGCACTGACCCCCTAGCTGAGTATGATAGTGATTAAGTTCTACACAGCGGCCTGGGCTCTTATATACAGCATGTTAGAATGCTGTATATAAGAGCCCACTGCTGGTGGCCGCAGCTTATAGGCCCCAAATCTGGTAACAGGTTCCCTTTTAAATTTAAAGCGCCACTCCAGTAGTGAAATTAAGACTACAAAAGTTGGTGTGGTGCTCTAATTTCTTTCTTTCAGAACTGTGTAGTTAGTAAGTCAGAATTGAGTGTACTATTTTTCCAGGTTCTGAATGAAGAACAAAAAATACATCTTAAAGGGAATCTGTCTCCAGGTTTTTACCACCTAATCTGAGAGCAGCATAATGTAAGGGACAGAGATCCTGATTCCAGCAGTGTTTCACTTACTGGACTGCTTTAGTGTAGTTTTTGAAAAAAAAAATCACTGTTTAATCAGCAGTAGATTAACATTAGAGGACTACTTGGCGTGCTGTCAGGTAGTCCAGCATATTCATGAGCTCTGTATAACTGCTAGATCTGCAGCAGAGAAAACTGATTTTATCAAAATGACAGCACCACAGCTCAGTAAGTGACACATCACTGGAATCAGGGTCTCTGTCTCCTCATTATGCTGCTCTCAGATGAAGTAGCAAAAACCTGGTGACAGATTCCCTTTAACACTTCTAAATTCCTGTAAAAATGTGTTATACATTAAAGCAGAATATTTATCTTAAAACTAAACTTGGTAATTTAGTTGTTTAGTGGAGTAAAAAAAATACATGTAACTTTGACTCCCACGGCCCATATTTCTTCTTGTGATATATAGGGTATCTGAGATGTACCCACATACTTGTCGATTTGCCTTGACCACATCTGTCAATAGATGATAGATGTGTATCGCAGCTTAAATAAGAACCTGTCATCACCATTATATATGTAAAAGTAAAGGCAGGGCCATATTGGCAATGTTATAAAGAATAAATGGATACCCTTACTGAAGAAATCCGCATCCTGGTTGTTCTTTAATCCGCCTCTGAAGTTTGGCTGTAATAAGCTTTCCATTCATTGGGGTGGGAGTATAGGTAGGATCTTCGTCTCCTCCCCTGGCCACTCCGCCTTCCTCCGTTATATGTATCTGTCACCATTTTTAAAGTTTGCGCCATCCTTGCTGCGAATCGTGCTTGCGCAGATTGATCTAAAGGGATCTTCAGTAAAATGGTGCGTAAATTGAACTTCAGCGGGGTTCACTAAAATGGTGCAATCTTGTTTTCCATCAATCTCTCCCCCCCCCCCCCCCCCCCTTGATTACCAACATTCCCCCCCCCCCCTTGTACTGCTGTGGATAATTCTATTTAATTTCACACAAAAAATGTTGTGTTGTGCAATGTTGGAGTAAATGCTGCTCTAGAAATACTCCCAGAAGGATGAAGGACCCATTGGGTCAATTTGTGATTTAGCAATAGGGTACAATACAAAGTCTTTTTAAAGCCACTATTCTAGCTTGTGATTAAAATGCATACATAGTCAAGAGTTTATAAAATGTTTTTTGTTTTTTTTTTTGGTTTTTTTTGGTATATGTTGAATTCAGAGGACTATTTCGCCCAGTGATTTGTTAGAATTGTTGCAGCACTTGCTGAGCATCATTATGTCTTTGAATGAGTGACTGATGCAGCAGGTCTTAATATTTTCTGTGCTTGGTTAGGCCGGTTTCACACATCCGGCGTTTTGCCGGATGCGGCGCTCTCCCGTACAGTTAATACAGTACAGTGACAGCGCAACAAGCGCCGGTCACATGCTGTCATGTGACCGGCGCATGTGACCCGGAAGTTACAGCGCTGTCATTGTACTGTATTAACTGTACGGGAGAGCGCCGCATCCGGCAAAAAGCCGGATGTGTGAAACCGGCCTTAGAAACTCAATGTAAAACTTATATTTTGCATGACCTTTTGTTAGTGTTTGCTTTGTAGCTGTCAGCTTCCCTCCCAATTCAGTTGTTGCATGCCTATACTGCTCGGATATGCAATTTGCACCTAGCTTGCGATGGCTTTCTCCTGTGGATTTGTCACCTTGTACCCCCAGCTTTATACATGCTTCATGTGAGTTTTGGGAATGCTGCTGCCTTCACTAGCTCTCGTGTATCGGTTTTGTGTTGTACCTGTTTGGTTTTCTCTTTTGCTGACACACAATGCAGAGGGTAAATTGTTTTGTGGTTCTTTTTCTTTCCCTATTTAGCGTCTGTTGTGGATTCTCTCCTCATACACAGCCTGTTTGACTTGCCTCCTGGCCACTCTAATATACTACAGTGTGTCTTCCACTTCCTAAAGAGGTGCCCCTCCCTGCATTCTGTTCTACAGTGTACATCCCCACCCAAGTGGCCTTGGCACGATCCACAAGTGACTAGAGAGACTGCACATGTGTTCACTTTGCCTGTGACATCAGTTGGAATGTGGGATTGGGAAAGCCCAGTTCTTAGTGGTTCCTAGCGATGTAAACTTTAGTGGCTATGCCATTTTCTAGAGTGCACTATATAAGTGCCTAGACCACTCTGTATAATAGGAAAATGAGGATTTGAATTCAGCACTGCTAAAATAAACTTTTTGCTTTTATTCTAAATCGTTAAAAACATAAGTGAAAAAAGATTAAGGCATCTCCAGATAAAAACGTGGTCAATTGACGCGTTTCAAACAAGTATAGGTTTTTAATGAACTTGAACAATTTAGAATAAAGCAAGACGTTTAATTTTAGCAGTGCAGGATTCAAATCTTTCCCTGTGCTTCTATGTGGATACTGGCCACAGGATCCATGCATTGTTCCTACACCATCCCGTCGGCTACTGTGAGAAGTCTGTGTGACCTTTTTTATTCTCACCTGTGGGGCGGTCTAGTCCGATGGGTGTGTCTGGTCTCAGTGCGGAGACTCCATCTTCCTTCCATCGCCATCCTTCTCACGGGTGCTCTTTTGACCTTTCCCTGCACATGTGCATTACAGTACTTTACATCATCCACACAGAGCTGGGAAGGAGGACAGTGAGGAAAGTGAGAGGAGGCGCCGGACTAAGACCAGCAACGGCTATGGGTCCTGACCGCCCTGCAGGGGGGGGATAATAAAAGGATGGGGTTTTTTTACTTTTACAGATCAGCCTGGGCACTTGTATACAGTATTCTAGAATACTGTATACAAGGGCTTACTGGTCCTGGTTGCAGCTTATAGGGGAAAAACTTGGTGAACGGTTCCCTTGAAAAGCCCTTATGGATGACAGTACAGGTGGTTCCCTGGCAGCTTCTTCCCACTCGTTGCCAATGTCTGACAGGTCTGCGTGTGTGTATCGGGAGAGACCTATCACTCCAGGGGCGGAAGCGCGGACAAGCTGCTGGGACCTATCTTTTTGACTGGTCTCCCATGTGTCTAGTTACCTGGTGGCTTTTAAACTGCTTTTCTCTCAAACGTTGCAGCGTTTTAGAGGCAAATGTGCATGGCTGAAATCAGTTGGTTTCTGATGCATGCTGCCCGATCCGCAGGCATTATCAGCTGTCTGTTTCCTTTTAACTGTCTTCGGTGTGTTGGGGGTGGAGGGGAAAAAGATCAGGGGCATTGGCTGTTGGGCAAAGGACTAGTTGAGCACTATCTTTTTGGGCATGTAATTGCTAATGTTTTAGCAACATTTCAAACTAGATTTCTCATTTTTATCGTGCACTTAAAATTTACAAATCTTCTCTGCAAGACTATTGCAGTTAATATACCCATCACAATGTAGATATCTACCCCATTCTACAACAAAGGAATTGCATAAAAGATATTGAGCATTTTTGTTTATTATAAGTGTTCTATATTTTCCAATTCATAGCAGAAAATGGTTTTTTTTGGTTTTTTTTTGGGAGGCCCAAAAATGTTAAACATTTACGGTGTTCTTCCATAGTTCTCACTTGTTATGTATAATGACATGGTTAATGATTTCCTTAAACAATCCTGGTAAGATGACCTAGTAAACGCATTCACACATTCGTGAGTCAGCCTGCAATTGACAGCCTCATAGGCATAAAAGAGAGGCCATTATGTTGAAGTTTAGAAACCCGTGGCTGGTTCTTGAAGGAAGGAAATGTTAAGCTTCATATAATGCACGGTTTGCTGTTACCTTTTATGTACCATTTTCCAAAAAATTATGTGAATTATTAGAGGGATATGATTTTTATTTTTGGGATGCACCGTATTTTTCGTTTTTGAAGGCCCACACCAAATTTGAAGTAAGAAAAACATTTTTTATTGTTAAAATTGGGGTCCTTCTTATAATCCAGTGCCTTTTTTATATCGGCTTACAAGGGGAGAGCGGCGGTGCTGGTGTAGTGGCTCAGGAAGGTCACAGGAGGCGGGGTAGGCAATGCTGCAGCCTGGAGGGAGGGGGTTGTGCAGCTCAGGAGGCTCAGCAATACTGCAGGCTCATCGGGTGTTGCAACGCTGAGCGTCATTGATTTTCCGGCATACTGCGGGCTCAATTGAATCGCTGGTGTTTGACACGATGGACTTCAAGAAAATGGCTGCAGCCATTTTCTTGTCAACCGCTGGCGATTCAAAGCAACCCTCAGATCAATGGCGCCTGCCACTGCGACAACCCAAGAGCCCGCAATATCTGACCCTCCGCTGCCGCACACTGACCCTCTTGAGCTGCGACACACCGCCCCTGAGCCCGCCGGCAGATCAATGGCGTCCTCTGTATCAATGACCACCACTGCTGCCCGGGTTAGCCATATGCGGTTTGTAAAACGTAGCCCCATTTTCTTCCCAGTTTTTGGGGGAAAAAAGTGCGTCTTACAAACCAGAAAATACGGTAGGTACTGCTCATACATGAAATTTATTGTCACTCTGGGGCTGGTCATATGAGTGGGCAGCCCCAGACAGATATGTAGAAAAATCACCAATTTGCAGAAGTGCTTAGAAATGTTCCTGACTTTGTAGTGAAATGCATGCAGAGCATGATCCCTCAACCCTCCGCAGACACGCTCTGTGAACGAGTGAGGTCTCGTAGCGCTGCCGGCTGTTTTACTTTATGGTAGCAGCACTACAGTTGTGCACTGGGTTAGTGCAAAGCGTGAGATTTTGCTCTTACTGCAAGATGAGTTGTGGAGGATTAAGATCCATTAACACTATCCACGAGTATCAATCCTGTTTTTGTTTTTTTTTTTTTTAACTCACTGATGCAAAAATTAATTTGCAGCTTTGCGGTTAAAACCCACCAAGGTCAACATCTGCAAAGGGTCTGTTCTCCCACACTCCAAAAGGCATACTTATGGGGGAATTTAGATAGAGAAAAAGAGGATCCAAAGAGGATAGTGATCTATAAAGAGCTGTACGATTAGTGATGCTATATGTGAGTAAAATAAATGCATACTCATCCTGTCTGCAGCCACAGATTCTCTCCTATGGAGAATCTAAATTTTAATAATTATATAATATTTATTCATTTATATAGCGCTGTTAATTCCACAGCTCTTTTACATACATTGGCAACACTGTCCCCATTGGGGGCTCACAATCTAGAGTCCCTAACTGTATGTCTTTGGAGTGTGGGAGGAAACCAACGCAAACACGGGGAGAACATACAAACTCCTTGCAGATGTTGTCCTTGGTGGGATTTGAACCTTGGACCCCAGCGCTGCAAGACTGTAGTGCTAACCACTGAGCCACTGGTTGTCTAAGAATAAACTTGAGAATTTCATAAAGGGAATCTGTCAAGAGCAGTTCTGTGTGCATATTCCTTATCCCTGTCTAGCAGTCCCAGCCTATAAGTAGCATCGAGAGCTTTAGAAAAAGTATTTCTAAAGATCTTTGATATACTGATGAGCGCAGGGACTAGTCGCAGGGGCGTTATTTCCCTTGGCTAATCAGCACTCTTAGCATGTAAGCACGCCCCTGTTGGTGTGTTAATGAATGCACAGCATCAGGCATGGTTTCTGTCACCTCTCTGCTGTCGATGCAGGTTTTTGGCTCAGTGCGCAAGGATCAGAAGTCCCCAGACTTGTGGTCATGTGCACTATGAAGCCGGCCGTACGTGTCTCCGCTTCAGACTGGCGTAGTGTGCATGCATGACCGGAGGTCCGGGGACTTCTAATCTATGTGCACTGAGCTGAAAACCAGCGGTCACAGCAGAGAGGTGAGTGACCATGCCTCTGACGCTGCACGTTCATTAGCATGTTAACACAGCCACAGGGGCGTGCTAACATGCTAAGGGTGCTGACTAGCCAAGGGAAATAACACCCTTGCGACTAGTCTGTCCTATTTTAGCATATCATAAAGGATCTTAAATACTTTTTCTAAACATCCCTTTATCTATGCTACTATAGCCTGGGACGGTTAGGCTAGATTCACACACTTGCGTTTTTTTTGACGCTGCGTTTTTGTGCGTTTTTGCGGCAAAAACCGCACAAAAACGCACCCGCGGCAAAAAACGCACGCGTTTTGCCGCGATTTGGTGCTTTTTTTTTTTTTTGCTGCGTTTTTGCTCACTGCGTCTTTATGCGTTTATCAGTGAACAAAAAAGTCTGTCGTTTCCTTCTTCAATGTTCTTCATTCTCCACTAGTGTATGCAGAAGAGCAGACAGCTGCAGAACTACAAGGCTCAGCATACTCCATCCAATAGTGTATGCAGGAGAGCAGACAGCAGCTGCAGAACAAGGCTCAGCATGCTCCATCCAGGACTGTATGCTTGAGGGAGAGTCAGGGGGAGCAGACCTACAAGGCTCAGCATCCTCCATCCAATAGAGTATGCAGGAGAGCAGACAGCAGCTGTCGAACTACAAGGCTCAGCATCCTCCTTCCAGGACTGTATGCAGGATTTCTTTGCCCCCCCCCCCCACCCCTCAACAAAAAAAATTACGTGGGCTTCGCCATATTTTTTGTATGCTAGCCGGGTACAGCAGGCAGGTACGGGCTGTCCCCAACCCCCAGCTGCCTATTTGTACCCGGCTGGGAACCAAAAATATAGGGAAGCCCTTTTTTTTTTTTTTTTTAATTATTTCATGAAATAATTTAAAAAAAAAAATGACGTGAGCTTCGCCCAATTTTTGAGTTTAGCCGGGTACAACTAGGCAGCTGGGGATTGGAATCCGCAGTGCAGAGTGCCCAAGCTTTCTGGGCACCCCCGCTGTGAATTGCAGTCCCGCAGCCACCCCAGAAAATGGCGCTTTCATAGAAGCGCCATCTTCTGGCGCTGTATCCAACTCTTCCAGCTGCCCTGATGCCGGGTAGCTCGCTGGGTAATAATGGGGTTAGGGCTAGCTGTATAGCTGGCCCTAAGCCCGAAATTCATGGTGTCACGCCAATATTGGACATGGCCACCATGAATTTCTAGTAAAGATATAAAAAAACCCCACAGAAAAATATTTTTATTAGAAATAAAACACAACACAATTAGTGACTCCATCTTTATTGAAATAAAGAACCCCCCTCCGCAGTAATCCTGGGTCAAGGGTCCCGCGCCGTCCAATCCGGATCCAATATCATCTGATCGGTTTGCTGGAAGGCAAAGCGATCAGATGATGTGTCAGGTTCTAGGGGCTGAAGCACATCACACATCAGCTGATTGTATAAAAGCCGTTTATACAATCAGCAGATGCATCGGTGTAAAAAAAAAACAAAAAAAAAAAAAAACACTTATGTGCTGATTACCGGCAGCTCCTGGAGCAATGGGGCGGGAGTCTGATCCTGTCCGATCGCTGCAGCAGCTGCCGGTAATCAGGGATGAAGTCTCCTGACGCGCCCGCGTCACCGCGATACTTACGATCACCTGATGCGTCAGGTGACTGCATCAGGTGATCCATCGCCAGGTCCTGCATCTATTGGAGGTGTCCCAGCCGTCTGCACACAGCCGGAGCGGCGATACCGTGAGAGGAGATGGGAGCGTACATGGCACCGGGAGGCTGCAAGCAGGTGAGTATCTTTTTTTTTTTTTTTTTTTTTTTTTTTTTTTTTTTTTCTACTGTTCACTTTTGTTTTCGCAGCCGCTTCCACCTCCCGCCCAGACATGGCGCTGCACGGCAGCATACATGCACAGGACTGGAGGTGGACGTGGCGGTGACGGTACCGGGAGGATTCATGCTTCTGTGTTTACTGACAGAAGGAATCCTCTTCCTGTACATGTCACTTTACTACCCACCTCCTGCGTTTATAGCTGCGTTTTTGGTCTTAGAAACGCACCAAAACGCAGCTGTTTGCGTTTCTCATTGCGTCTTTCAACATCCCATTGCACGCAATGGCTATGTGCGCACAGTGCGTTTTTCGCGGCGTTTTTGCGCGTTTTTCGGGTGCGATTTTGGCCACAAAACTGCAGGACTTTGCTTCCCCAGCAAAGTCTGAGTTTTCATTTTTGCTGTCCGCACACATCTGTTTTTTTTACCTGCGTTTTTGAGTAAAAAAAAAAAAAAAAATGGATATGTCAGTTCTTTCCTGCGTTTTTCTGCGTTTTCCCCCATGCAATGCATTGGAAAAACGCAGAGATCAAATACTCAGCCAAAAACGCACCAAATCGCAGCAAAAACGCATGCGTTTTTTGATGCGTTTTTTCGACGCAGGTGCGTTTTCTTTGTCGCTCCATTGGGAGACCCAGACAATTGGGTGTATAGCTTCTGCCTCCGGAGGCCACACAAAGTATTACACTTTAAAAAGTGTAACCCCTCCCCTCTGCCTATACACCCTCCCGTGCATCACGGGCTCCTCTGTTTTATGCTTTGTGTGGAAGGAGGCACACATCCACTCATGCATTCTCATTTTAGTTATATCGGTTGGAAGAAAAGTGGGCCCCCACGGGGCCCCCGGCATGTTCCCTTCTCACCCCACTACGTTGGCGGTGCGGTTAAGGTTGAGGTACCCATTGCGGGTACAAAGGCCGGAGCCTCATGCCGTTTTTCCTTCACCATCCCTTAGCGGCTCTGGGAGAAGTGGGATCCTGACCGGTCATCCAGTTACTGGGACCGTGCTCCCTCCGCAGCCCCTGTGGGAATCTGCCGGACAGGAGTCTATTTATCCTCAGGGACCGGGCCCTGCATCTCTAAGGTACTCTGTGTCCCCATGGGGGCTGTGCATGGAGCGCCTTCATCCCGGACGCTGCAGCAGCTGCTGATTTGTGAAGACCGGCGGACTTCCGCGCCGACCGTGCCTGCTTGTCGGCCGCGGTCTTAAATTTAGTCCCCGGCTTCATTGCGGCCTAGTAGCAAAACTCCCGCCCCCGGGCCTGTCTGTCAGGGGTAAGGGCGGGACTGCCGACCTGACGTCGGATGTGAGGGCCGGAGCATCCTGTATGTTTCCTCCCCCCTCACTGATCACTGTGGGGACCCCAGATTCCTGCACTTTTCTAGCGCCGCCCACGGCTCCCTCCTCCCCAGAGAGCTCCGGCAGCCATTTTTTTGACATTCTGCCGGTGGAGGATTTCCAGGAAAGAGCTCTGCAACTCTGGGAGACCTAAGGCAGGGAATCTGGAGGACACACGCTCCGCTTTTTAGCGGTCGGTAAGCCACACCGGTCACCCGGTGCTGGTCCCCCTAGGGTGCCGGAATAGATAATATATAAATATAATTATTTCTGTTCGGTCGGGCTATATACCTTTTCCCATATACCCTCAGTGATCACTCTCCTAGGAGACAACAGCATGTCGTCCACAAGGAGCTAGGGTGCCAAGGCACAGGGTTATTTTGCGACCTGTACCTCTTGTGCGGCTATGTTACCTGCGGGTTCCACCTACCCTCACTGTGAGCAATGCTCGACCCCTGTTTTGCTTGCTCAGCCGGAGCCTCGGTCACTAGTGGGCCCCTCGGCTCAGGTAGACCCCCCTGCTCCCCCTGTCCAGGCGGCAGGGACAGAGTTTGCCGTTTTTGCTGAGAAAATCTCTGAGTCACTTTCACAATCCATGGCTCAGTCTATGGACAAATGGTCTGCCAAGCTGCTTGAAGCTTTGCAGTCCAGACCGGTCCTTACACAGGCCCCGGGCACTGTTGGATCGTCCCCTCCAGGCCCCTCTCTGTCCGCGCCGCAGCGCGCTCCCAGGGGGGGCCCTAGGTCTCACGTGGAGGACTCCTGCCCGGACCACAGTCCCAGACCGGCTAAGCGGGCTCGCTGGGAATCTTCTGCGACTTCTTCACGCTGCTCGGGTTCCCAGCTTGAGGACTCTCTGGAGGACGAGGCAGACGTCGCAGCTCAGGGCTCTGACCCTGACGTTGCTCTCAATCTTGATACACCTGAAGGGGACGCCATAGTAAATGTCCTTATCTCGTCCATCAACCAGGTGTTAGATATATCTCCCCCGCCGCCACCTGTAGAGGAGTCGACTTCTCAGCAGGAGAAACACCAGTTTCGGTTCCCTAAACGTACACGGAGTGCGTTTTTCGATCACTCTAACTTCAGAGATGCTGTCCAGAAGCCCAGAGCGGTTCCGGACAAGTGCTTTACTAAGCGCCTTACTGACACACGTTACCCCTTCCCCTCTGACGTTGTTAAGGGTTGGGGCTCAATGTCCCAAGGTGGATCCTGCAGTCTCTAGATTGGCGGCTAGATCTGTGGTATCGTTGGCAGA
The DNA here is from genome assembly GCF_048569485.1 of Anomaloglossus baeobatrachus. Classification (NCBI taxonomy): domain Eukaryota; kingdom Metazoa; phylum Chordata; class Amphibia; order Anura; family Aromobatidae; genus Anomaloglossus; species Anomaloglossus baeobatrachus. Next base: position 371,482,155 of record NC_134356.1, read on the forward strand.
TGGCTCATCGCTAAAAGATGCCACTGACAGGCAGATAGAGCTCCTGGTGAAATCCATCTATGAAGCCACGGGCGCGTCTTTTGGCCCGGCTTTTGCAGCCGTGTGGGCACTCCAAGCTATCTCAGCTTGTCTGGCTGAGATTAATGCTGTCACACGTAATTCTGCTCCGCAGGTTGCGTCTTTGACTTCTCAGGCGTCAGCTTTTTCTTCCTACGCCATGAACGCAGTTCTAGACTCTGCTAGCCGTACAGCGGTGGCATCCGCTAATTCTGTGGCAGTCCGCAGGGCCATGTGGCTGCGCGAATGGAAGGCAGACTCTGCTTCCAAGAGGTTCTTAACCGGTTTGCTGTTTTCTGGCGACCGATTGTTTGGCGAACGATTGGATGAGATTATTAAGGAATCCAAGGGAAAGGACTCCTCCTTACCCCAGTCCAAACCGAAGAGACCTCAGCAACGGAAAATACAATCGAGGTTTCGGTCCTTTCGTCCCTCCGCCAAGCCCCAATCCTCTTCGTCCAACAGGCCGGAGAAAGGCCAGAGGAACTCCTATGCGTGGAGGGCTAAGCCACGCCCCCAAAAACCCGCCGGAGGCAATGCCTCCAAGGCGGCCTCTTCATGACTCTCGGCATCCCCGAACCGCAGGCTCTCCCGCTTTTGCGACGCCTGGTGGCCACATGTTCAAGACCGATGGGTGAGAGACATTCTGTCTCACGGTTACAAGATAGAGTTCAGCTCTCGTCCCCCGACTCGTTTCTTCAGAACCTCTCCGCCCCCCGCGTGGGCCGATGCACTTTTTCAGGCGGTGGACGCTCTGAAGACAGAAGGAGTTGTGATCCCTGTTCCCCCCCAGGAACATGGTCGCGGCTTTTACTCCAACTTGTTCGTGGTGCCAAAGAAGGACGGTTCGTTCCGTCCCGTTCTGGACCTCAAACTACTCAACAGACATGTGAGCATCAGACGGTTTCGGATGGAATCTCTCCGCTCGGTCATCGCATCGATGTCACAAGGAGACTTCCTAGCATCGATCGACATCAAGGATGCTTATCTCCATGTGCCGATCGCACCCGAACATCAACGCTTTTTGCGTTTCGCCATCGGGGACGAACACCTTCAGTTCGTGGCATTGCCTTTCGGCCTGGCGACAGCCCCACGGGTGTACACCAAGGTCATGGCATCTGTTGTGGCGGTCCTACACTCTCAGGGCCACTCGGTGATTCCCTACTTAGACGATCTTCTGGTCAGGGCACCCTCTCAGATGGCGTGTCAACACAGCCTTACCGTCGCTCTGGCGACTCTCCAGCAGTTCGGGTGGATCATCAACTTCCCAAAATCCAAGTTGACACCGACCCAATCACTGACTTACCTCGGGATGCAGTTTCATACTCAGTCAGCGGTAGTCATGCTACCGCTGGACAAACAGCTTTCTCTGCAGGCAGGGGTGCAATCTCTTCTTCGGGGTCAGTCACACCCCTTGAGGCGTCTCATGCACTTCCTGGGGAAGATGGTGGCAGCGATGGAGGCAGTGCCCTTCGCGCAATTCCATCTGCAGCCACTCCAGTGGGACATTCTCCGCAAATGGGACAGGAGGTCGACTTCCCTAGACAGGAACATCTCTCTCTCTTTCCCTTGCAACCAAGACGTCACTTCAGTGGTGGCTCCTTCCCAACTCTCTGTCGCAGGGAAAATCCTTCCTACCCCCAACCTGGGCTGTGGTCACCACGGACGCGAGCCTGTCAGGGTGGGGGGCGGTTTTTCTCCACCACAGGGCTCAGGGAACCTGGACTCCGATAGTCATCCCTTCAGATCAATATTCTGGAGATAAGGGCAGTGTATCTAGCCCTATTGGCTTTTCATCGGTGGCTGGAGGGCAGGCAGATCCGTATCCAGTCGGACAACGCCACTGCCGTCGCATACATCAACCACCAAGGAGGCACTCGCAGTCGTCAAGCCTTCCAGGAAGTCCGACGGATTCTGCATTGGGTGGAAGCCACAGCCTCCACCATCTCCGCAGTTCACATCCCGGGCGTAGAAAACTGGGAAGCAGATTTTCTCAGTCGTCTGGGCATGGACGCGGGGGAATGGTCTCTTCACCCAGACGTGTTTCGAGAGATCTGTCGCCGCTGGGGAACGCCGGACGTCGATCTCATGGCGTCACGGCACAACAACAAAGTCCCGGCATTCATGGCCCGGTCTCAAGATCACAGAGCTCTGGCCGCGGACGCATTAGTTCAGGATTGGTCGCAGTTTCGACTGCCTTATGTATTTCCTCCTCTGGCGATGCTGCCCAGAGTGCTGCGCAAAATCAGGTCCGACTGTCGTCGCGCCATTCTCGTCGCTCCAGATTGGCCGAGGCGGTCGTGGTACCCGGATCTGTGGCATCTCACGGCGGGTCAACCGTGGGCGCTCCCAGACCGCCCAGACTTGCTGTCACAAGGGCCGTTTTTCCATCTGAATTCTGTGGCCCTCAACCTGACTGTGTGGCCATTGAGTCCTGGCTCCTAGCGTCCTCAGGGTTATCTCAAGATGTCATTGCCACCATGAGACAGGCCAGGAAACCAACGTCCGCCAAGATCTATCACAGGTCTTGGAGGATCTTCTTATCCTGGTGCTCTGATAAGGGTTTTACTCCCTGGCCCTTTGCCTTACCCACTTTTCTTTCATTCCTCCAATCCGGAATGGACAAGGGTTTGTCTCTCGGCTCTCTCAAGGGACAAGTATCGGCGCTATCCATATTTTTTCAAAAGCGTCTAGCCAGGCTTCCGCAGGTCCGCACGTTCCTGCAGGGAGTTTGCCACATAGTCCCACCTTATAAGCGTCCGCTGGAACCCTGGGACCTTAACAGGGTGCTAACGGCTCTTCAGAAACCACCTTTCGAGCCGCTGCGGGATGTCTCTTTATCACGTCTTTCGCAGAAGGTGGCATTTCTAGTGGCAGTTACATCGCTCCGTAGAGTGTCGGAGCTGGCAGCGCTGTCATGCAAAGCCCCCTTCCTGGTTTTTCACCAGGATAAGGTGGTTCTGCGTCCTGTTCCGGAATTTCTCCCTAAGGTGGTATCTCCTTTTCATCTCAATCAGGATATCTCCTTACCTTCATTTTGCCCTAATCCAATTCACCAATGTGAAAAGGATTTGCACTCATTAGATCTGGTGAGAGCACTCCGGCTCTACGTCTCTCGCACGGCGCCCCTGCGCCGTTCAGATGCGCTCTTTGTCCTTGTCGCTGGCCAGCGTAATGGTTCGCAGGCTTCCAAGTCAACCTTGGCTCGGTGGATCAAGGAACCGATTCTTGAAGCCTACCGTTCTTCTGGGCTTCCGCTTCCTTTGGGGCTGAAAGCCCATTCTACCAGAGCCGTGGGTGCGTCCTGGGCTCAGCAGGTGTGTCAGGCAGCTACCTGGTCTAGTCTGCACACTTTCACGAAACACTATCAGGTGCATACCTATGCTTCGGCAGACGCCAGTCTAGGTAGGCGAGTCCTTCAGGCGGCGGTTGCCCACCTGTAAGAGGGGGTCGTTTTCGGCCCTTTTTTATCGAGGTATTCTTTTACCCACCCAGGGACTGCTTTTGGACGTCCCAATTGTCTGGGTCTCCCAATGGAGCGACAAAGAAGAAGGGAATTTTGTTTACTTACCGTAAATTCCTTTTCTTCTAGCTCCTATTGGGAGACCCAGCACCCGCCCCTGTTCCCTTCGGGCTGTTTGTTCTTTTGTGTACACATGTTGTTCATGTTGAATTGTTCTTTTGGTTCATGGTTTTCAGTTCTCCGAACATCCTTCGGATTGAATTTACCTTAGACCAATTTATAAGTTTCCTCCTTCCTGCTTTTGCACCAAAACTGATGAGCCCGTGATGCACGGGAGGGTGTATAGGCAGAGGGGAGGGGTTACACTTTTTAAAGTGTAATACTTTGTGTGGCCTCCGGAGGCAGAAGCTATACACCCAATTGTCTGGGTCTCCCAATAGGAGCTAGAAGAAAAGGAATTTACGGTAAGTAAACAAAATTCCCTTCTTTGTGCGTTTTTAGTGGCCAAAAACGCACAAACGCAGCGTCAAAAAGACAGTGTGTGAACCTAGCCAATGGATGAAAAGCGCAAAACGCGGGAATAATTGACATGCTGCGTTTTTGTGGCACCACAAAAACGCAGCTGAAAAAAACCGCTGTATGCAGACAGCAAAAATGAAAACTCATAGACTTTGCTGGGGAAGCAAAGTCATGCAGTTTTCTGAGCAAAAACGCACCCGAAAACTGCACAAACGCCGCGAAAAACGCACTGTGTGAACTTACCCTTAGGCAGGGAGTAGGAATATGCACCCAGAACTGCTCATGGTTCTGAGTGCATATTGTACCTGACAGGTTCCCTTTAACTGCCTGACTGTGTATTAGTTGTGCAGAAGATAATGCTAGTTCATTATAGCTAATCCTCCTATTGCATTAAACAAATCTGAAATAAAAAAAATGCACATTTTTAAAATGAATATACTATAAAGAAGTCCATTTCTTCCAAGTCAAAGGGCATACTTTGCTGATTATCTAAAAATGAGGCTCTTGGTTCTGTTAACTAAAATGCAGAATCCATTGCAAATGGAGTAGAAGTGCACATGCTAGACCTCTGCTTTATTCATTCTCTAGAATTGCAAGAGAGAAGGAAACCTAAAATTGGAAATTTATATAGTTCACTTATATTACTGTAAGACATGGATATGTATGAAAGCCCCCTGGTGGCTGATCATATGTAGCTCACAGTGGTGTGGAACAGGGATGGGCAAATACTGGCCTAATCTGGCTAGCAATAAGGGGCTTTTTGTGCTTGTTCTTTAAGTGATTAAGAGCAGCAATTTAGGAAAAAATTGTAACATGGAAGCAAGTGTAATATCTGAGAAGGTTGAACTTGATAAAGTAATGAGGTATGCAAGTTCTAAATTCTATACATGGCAGAATGAAAATATGAAAAATGGAATCTGCATTACTGCCATGAACATATGAATAAAGAGAAATCTAGCTATTGAATTGATCAATGCAACAGAGCCCCAACACTACGCCAAAGTATTTCTCTACGTTGGGGTCCCTAGCTTGTGTGTGTCCTCTCATGCAGTTAAACTTTAGTGTATAGGAAGCTAAGACCAAGGCTATATATGCGTATAATGTGGACTGGCAATAGGTGTGGTGGGGCTGGGTTCACAAACGAAAGACTTCAAATCAATCAAGAAATAACGTCTGGAACTCCATTCTGAGTCTGAACTGGGTGTAAAAAACAAAAAAAATCTACACTATATGGAGAAAAGGTATGCACACCAGTGACTATGTAAGGGGAATATATGAAAAGCAGAAACTGCTGTGTGAATACTAACATGAACAATCCAATAGCTATATGTAAGAATGAAAATATGAAAAATGGAATCTGCATGTCAGTATTCACACAGCAGTTTCTGCTTTTCATATATTCCCCTTACATAGTCACTGGTGTGCATACCTTCTCTCCATATAGTGTAGATTTGTTTTAGGTTTTTGCACCCAGTTCAGACTCAGAATGGTGTTCCAGACGTTATTTCTTGATCTATACATGGCAGACATAAAGGGTTCTCTTTTTAAAAATGTGTTAGTTTTTTTTAACTAGCTGATTTCATAGCATCTCCCTACTACAACCACCAGTGGTAAATTTTCTTCAGAAAAACTCGTAGCAATAGCATAACTGTTGCTGACTATTATGTCTTTTATCCTGCACTTTTACCAGTATTTGTTTTGGAGGCTTTATTTCTTAATTTCATTTGTCTCTGAGATGATGGTAGATTCCTACATAAAACATTCCAATGTCAGCACCCAAAGCAGCAGCATGCAGGCCATTTTACTACAGTATTGAGCGGTCTCCATGTATATCCAGGCTGAGGGGTAAGTTTGAGACTTGCTTAGGTACATTGAGCTCCACATTTGCTGCCTCCTGCACATTTTTCTTATGCTGTGGGATAGGACAGATGGTATAGCGTTACTACTGCACTTCCCAGGTAATTGCTCTGGCCATCTTGGAAGCAAGAGGAATGGGACGCTGGTCTAAGTGGATGAAGCAAATGAAGGCCTCCAGGGAGGACATGATAAAGGTTCAGTCCAAAAGTGAAGGGGATGGTTCAACAAAAATTATTTTTTTTTAAACTATGTATATAAAATGTTTATAAAATGGAAACTTCTCTTTTAATTACTGAAGTTATGCTATTTCTTGTCTTGGTAAATCCTAAAGCAATTTGGTTCCCATTCTTCCAACTTCTTGCTAAAACAAGCTGTGTTTCTGAACTGCTATTATGGTAGGTAAAAATGAACAAGGTCACTGAGGGGGATTAATTTTTTTTTAAAAAAAATTTTTTAATTTTTTTTTTTTCTTGCAAGAAAAAAGGAAGGTATATTTCCTAAGTTTTTATGTTCAAACTATACTCCTTGGCTTGGAGCTATTCACCATTTGGCCTTTCATGATTCAACTTGGAGGCACCTGTCTCCAAGTGTGTATTGCATCCAATGAGGTTTTTTTTCTTCTAAATTTGTTGCCCAGAATATGGAAATATCATAAGAGCAAGCCAAAAGTTTTAAAATGTCTTCTTGGAAACTAAAAAATGACGGGGGAAATATTCTTACAAAAAGAGCAAAAAATGACGACAAAGCAAGAACTCCTTGTTTATACTGTCTTACAAATGCCAATAGCATTGACCCATTTAACAAATTAAAGGACTTATCAGTTGTGTTACATGCTGGTACCTACTAGACAACCACCGTATGGCAGCACGTTAATTATGGCAACCGGTCCATTTAAATCCTGCTGTTAGAGATGGACAGCAACATTTAAATGGTTAAAGGAAATTTGTCAGCAGGTTTTAATTAGAAAGCAGCATAATGTAGATAAAGACCCCAAGTCCAGCAATGTATCGCATCACGTTTATCACTAGTAAACCTGCTGCCAGCTAGTCAAGCATATTTATGAGCTCTGTAGAAGCCCATCCCCACCACTAATTGAAAGCTTTCTGTGTATGTTGTCAGAACACTGCCAGTCGGTAGTGGGAGGTGGAATTATACAGATTCCAATATTCAGGTAACTGCTAGTTCTGCAGCAGACAAAACATTGATTATATAAAAATGACAGCAAACAGCCCAGTAAGTGAACCCTGATCAAGTTTTGTATTTCTCTACATTATGCTGCTCAAATGAGGGAGCAAAGACCTGGCGACAGATTCCCTGTTAATAGCGATTAGAGATTGCGTTGCGCTGGTTGTTGCTGATACAGGCAGATACTGGATGCATGACGCTGATGGCATCGGCTACTTCAGTCACTTGCACCTGCCTGTGCACACACTGCGTTTTTACCCGCGGTTTTTGCTGCAGAAGTTTCTTGAGAAAATGGTTGTAACCTTTCTGCAGACTTTCCCCAGCAAAACCTATGGGAAAAAAATAGCTGTGCGCACACTGGTTTTTTTTTTTTTCTCTCTCAAGAACATTCTTTCTGAAGAATTTCTTGAGAAAAAGAATGAGCATGTCACTTCTTTTCTACAGGTACCTTCATTTTTTGCCATAGATAATGGTAAAAAAAAAACGCAGGAACCAACCTGTGGGAAAAACGCATGCGTTTTTTGAACGAAAGTGCACTAATCTTTCAAACTCAAGAAATTTCTTGAGAAAAATACTTTTTCTAGTGCGCACAAGGCCTTTTATTGTTTACCAATATGTCCTAATGTCTTTATTTTCCTACTGTTTTCTTAGAAGAACTTCAAAGAAAACTAATTGATTTTCTGCAGCAAAATAAAGGGGTTTTACCCAACTTAATAGCCCATGACTGCACATCATTCAGCTTAAGCAATGTTTTGGGTTTTTTTTAAAAAAAAAAAAAAGTAATTTCATCTTGGATATCAGCTTCTAAAAAGCGACAAAACATTTATTACTACTATATTATTACTACTACTTTACACTATGTCCCATCCATTTATATAGGCTTCCTTTCCCCCAAAACTCCTAAGATATCTTTTTTTGATTCTGAAATGAAGCATATGAACCTTTTCAATGCACTCCAAAGTATGGTCTATAAAATGTTATAAAGACCCTTGAAATGGAATCTGTCATGAAAAAAAAAAGGAAAACGCTATTAACCTGCAGATATTGTGCTTTTATTTGCAAATCAATATCCTTCTGAACCTGCGTGGAGCTGGCACTTAAGGTACCGTCACACTAAGCGACGCTCCAGCGATCCCACCAGCAACCGGACCTGGCGGGGATCGCTGGAGCGTCGCTACACTGGTTGCTGGTGAGCTGTCACACAGGCAGATCTCGCCAGTGACCAGCCCCCAGCCAGCAGCGACTCGTGGAAGCGATGCTGCGCTTAGTAACTAAGGTAAATATCGGGTAACCAACTCCATATTTACCTTGGTTACCAGCGCACACCGCTTAGCGCTGGCTCCCTGCTCTCCTAGCCAGAGTACACATCGGGTTAATTACCCGATGTGTAGTCTGGCTATGTGTGCAGGGAGCCGGCACTGACAGCGTGAGAGCGGCGGACGCTGGTAACTAAGGTAAATATCGGGTAACCAAGGAAAGGGCTTCTTGGTTACCCGATATTTACATTGGTTACCAGCGTCTGCAGAAGCCGGCTCACTGCACATTCAGTTGTTGCTCTGTCGCTGTCGCACACAGCGATGTGCGCTTCACAGCGGGAGAGCAACAACTAAAAAATGGTCCAGGACATTCAGCAACAACCAGCGACCTCACAGCAGGGGCCAGATTGTTGCTGGATGTCACACACCGCAACATCACTAGCAACATCGCTGCTACGTCACAAAAGTCGTGCCTCAGCAGCGATGCTGCTAGCGATGTTGCTTGTGAGACATGGCCTTTAATTTCCTCAAGCCAGCGAGGCTCTAACTTTATTACCCCTGACTGTGTTTGGCTTAGAGTACTTTCACACTTGCGTGGTTTTTCTTCAGTCTCAATCCGCCCTTTTGGAAAACAGAGGAATTTAACGGATTCCGCTGTTTCCCATAGACTTGTATGGATGACGGATTGTGCCAAAAGTACCTGCGTTGCTTCCGTTGGCCGACCCTGCGTTGCTTCCGACGAGCGGAAGCAATGCAGCATGTAACGTTAATTGCTTGCGTCAAAATGATGCCGAGCGGCGGATTCCGTTGCTTCCGTGAAAATTTTTAATGATTCCCATGGTAGCGGATTCCGCTGCAAAGTGCTTTACAATGGAATCCGCTGCTGGATTCCGCTAATTTCTACTGAGCATGCCCAGAATGAAAAAAAAAAAAAAAAACGCCGACTCATTCCGTTAGACGCACGCCTAATGGATGCCAAACTGATGCAACGGGTCCGTTAATTCACAGGCATCAGCTAACTGATTCCTGTGAAATAACGGATCCGTTGACGCCACAAAAATAACGGATGCGTCAAAACGACGCAGCAACGGACCCAGTGGATTTCGCCCAACGCAAGTGTGAAACTAGCCTTACACGCGCACACCTGCAGACTAACCTACATACAAGTTAATAGAATTTTGTTTTCTTCACATGACCAATTCCCTTTAAATAAAGATACCGGGTCCTGCCAGGACATGTATCTAAATTTCTTCAGCGCTCTATTGGGAGACCCAGACGATTGGGGTATAGCTACTGCCCTCCGGAGGCCACACAAAGCACTACACTAAAAAGTGCAAGGCCCCTCCCCCTCTGGCTATACCCCCCCGTGGTATCACGGGTTCTCCAGTTTTAGCTTTGTGTGCGAAGGAGGTCAGACATCCACGCATAGCTCCACAGATTTTAGTCAGCAGTAGCTGCTGACTATTTCGGATGGAAGAAAAGAGGACACATATAGTGTCCCCAGCATGCTCCCTTCTCACCCCTGGATGGTGTTGTAAGGTTGAGGTACCTATTGCTGGTACGGAGGCTGGAGCCCACATGCTGCTTTCCTTCCACATCCCCCTGAGGGGCTCTGTGGAAGTGGGATCCTGCCGGCCTCAAAGCTCTGACGCCGGGCTCCATCCACAGACCCATTTGAACCTGCTGGATACGGAGCTGGAGTACCGTTCAGGGACATGGCCCTGCACCATTACAGGTACTCTGTGTCCCCGTACACACAAGCACAGCACACTCCAGACTTGCTGGGTGTGCTAGTGCGCCGGGGACAGTGAAGGGTTACAGTCACTGCAGCTTTGCTGAGTGACTTTGTGTTTTGGGAACTACCGCGCCGGACGCTCCGGGAGCGGCGGCGCGGCTGGGACTTGTAGTTCGCCGGGGACTGGGCGCCGACCGCGCTTTTACGGCGGCGGCGCTTATAACTCCAGTCCCCGGCTTCTGCGGCCTAGTGCCGCTTCGTTCCCGCCCCCTCCCTGTCACTCAGGGAAGGGGACAGGCGCTGAGCAATCAGCAGCGCCGAGGGCTGGAGCCTTTTTACATGCTCCAGCCCTCTCACTGCACTCTGTCGGACGCCGGATTCCCGCTCTGCCTTGGGGGCACGCCCACGGCCCGCCCCTACTCACACGAGCTGGGGAAGAAGCCGGCAGCCATTACTGCAGAGCTCGGGGCACCAAGGCAGGACAGTGGCGATCATACACCCGCTTATAGGCGGGCGGTAAGAGGCACAATAGTGCTGACCACGATATAACTGCAGTGTATACATGTGTTGTTTTTAACTACATAGGTCGCTATATGCCCGCTTGGGGAGCGACACGTCAGCAGCAGGAAAGCAGGTGTGCTAAAGCACAGGCTTTCTAGGCTGCTTGTTTTGCACGACTGAGGTGTTCATTTGTGTTTATGCTGATATGCTATACATTGCACTGTACAGTCGCTAGTCTTAGCTATATTCTCCTGGAATGGCTAGACTACAGCAGTAGAAAACCCAGGGTGCTGGGGCACAGGTTTTTTTCTATGCTGCTTGTATTGCATGGGCTGCAGTGTGCATTTGTACTTGTGCTTGTATGCTATACATTGCACTGTATGGTCACTCTTCTGGGCTATATTCCCCTAGATGACCAGTCTACAGCAGCAGAAGAGCAGAGGTGCCAGGGCACAGGCTTCTATGCTGCTTGTATTGCATGTGCTGCAGTGTTCATTTGTACTTGTGCTTGTATGCTATACATTGCACTGTAGGGTCACTCTTCTGGGCTATATTCCCCTAGATGACTAGTATACAGCAGCAGAAGAGCAGGGGTGCCAGGGCACAGGCTTCTATGCTGCTTGTATTGCTTGTGCTGCAGTGGTCATTTGTACTTTATGCCTGTATGCTATACATTGCAATGTACGGTCACCAATCTTGGCTATATACTTCTAGATAGCTAGTCGGCAGCGGCAAAAAAGCAACACAGTTTTCAGTGCTGTTTTTACTACATGGGATGCTGTTCATGACACCGTCCCATTGTGTGCATGCTACCCTGTAGCACGTCGTCTGCCGGGGTCTCTAGCACTTCGTCTGCCGGGGCTCTACTAGTTGTGGCCAAAGAAACCTCCTGTCAACCCTGTCCATGGACAGGGACGGAGTAGTCATAATATAGAGACTTGCACCCATGGGCAATCTACTTGAACAAAAGGCAGCTCTTCAGGGCTTTGATACTGACATCGCTCTCAATCCGGATACACCGGGTGGTAACGCCATACGGAATGATCCTATACCGTCCACCAATGGAAGGTTGGATCTTTCTCCCTCAGCTCCCCCAGTGGAGATAGGAGACGAACAGGAGAAGTTCCTTTTCAGTGTCTCACGCAGATATTGAGTATTTTTCTGGCCACGCTGACTTCAGAGAAGCAGTCCAGGAACACCACGCTTACCAGATAAGCGTCTTCTCCAAACGTTTTTAGGATACACGTTATCCCTTTTTTCCCCTGACGTGGTCAGCGCTGGACCCAGGGTCCAAAGGTGGATTCTCCAATCTCCAGGCTTGCATATAGAGCCATAGTTGCACTGGAGATGGGGCTTCACTTCAAGATGCCATTCACAGACAGATGGACTCTGGTTGAAATCTGTCTAGGAGGCTATCGGCGTGTCGGTTGCTCCGGCATCCACAGCCGTATTGGCAACCTAACCTTTTCTGCTGTTCTTGCGCAGCTGACCTTGAGCAGGGACCTCTGTACCGCAGAGGCGTCCGTAACCCCGCAATGTCTGCACTGCGACTTACCCTGTTAATGCTGTCCTAAAAGTACAGTCGAGGTTTCGGTCCTTCCCAAGCTCCGGCAGGTCCCAATTGTCCTCGTGCAAAAGGGCTACAAAACCTCAGACGGGCTCAGATTCCGGCCGGGCTCAATCTCGCCCAAGGAAGGCAGTCGGAGGAACCGCTACCAAGGCGGTCTCCTCAGGACTCTCAGCTCTCTCTCTCTCCGCATCCGCGGTTGATGGCAGACTCCCCCGCCTTTGGCGACATTTAGCTGCCACAGGTCACAGACCGGTGGGTGACGGACATTGTGCTCACGTGCACAGGACAGTGTTCTGTTCTCGTCCTCCGACTCCATTCTTCAGAACGGCCCCACCTCTCCACCGAGCAGATGCCCTGCTGCAGGCGGTGGACGCTCTAAGAGCAGAAGGAGTGGTGATCCCTGTCCCCCCTCAGGAGCGAGGGCGAGGGTTTGTACTCCAATCTCTTTGTGGCTCCAAAAATGGACGGTTCCTTCCGTCCTGTTCTGGTTCTGAAACTGCTCAACGAGCATGCGAACGCCAGGCGGTTCCGGATGGGATCCCTCCGATCCGTCATTGCCTCAATGTCTCGAGGAGACTTCCTTGCCTCACCAGACATCAAAGATGCCTATCTCCACGTGCCAATTGCTACGGAGCACCAACGTTTTCTACGTTTTGTGATAGGAGACGAACATCTTCTGTTTGTAGCTCTGCCATTCAGTCTGGCGACAGCCCCACGGGTGGGCACCAAGGTCATGGCAGCAGTGGTAGCAGTCTTGCACTCTCACGGACACCCGGTGATTCCGTACTTGGACGATCTACTCGTCAAAGCAACCTCCCTCGAGGCATGCCAACGCAGCCTGAATGTTACGCTGGAGACTCTCCAGACTTTCGGGTGGATCATCAATTTGGCAAGGTCAAATCTGTCTCCGACTCAATCACTAACGTATCTCGGCAGGGAGTTTCATACTCTATCAGCCATAGTGAAGCTTCCGCTGAACCAGCAGCGTTCACTGCGGACAGAGGTGCAGTCTCTCCTTCAAGGCCAGTCGCACCCCTTAAGGCGCCTCATGCACTTCCTAAGGAAGATGGTGGCAGCCATCGAGGCAGTTCTCTTTGCGCAGTTTCATCTGCGCCAACGGCAATGGGACATTCTCCGCCAATGGGATGGGCAGTCAACCTCCCTGGACGGGAAGTCTCCCTTTCCCTGACGGCCGAGGACTCTCTGCAATAGTGGCTTATTCCCACCTCATTGCCATAGCCCCCATCCTGGGCAGTGGTCACGACAGATACGAGTCTGTCAGGGTGGGGAGCAGTTTGTCTCCGCCACATGGCTCAGGGGACGTGGACTCAGCAGGAGTCCACCCTTCAGTTCGATGTGCTGGAAATCGGGGCAGGGTATCTTACCCTATTAGCTTTCCAAAAGTGGCTAGAAGGGAGCAGATCCGAATCCAGTCGGACATCTCCACAGCGGTGGCATACATCAACCACCAAGGAGGGACACGCAGTCAGCAGCCTTCCAGGAAGTCCGGCGAATCCTCATGTGGGTGGAGGACACAGCATCCACCATATCCGCAGTTCACATCCCGGGCGTAGAAAACTGGGAAGCAGGCTTCCTCAGTCGCCAGGGCATGGACGCGGGGGAATGGTCCCTTCACCCGGACGTGTTTCAGGAAATCTGTTGCCGCTGGGGGGGGGGCCGGACGTCGACCTAATGGCGTCTCGGCACACCAACAAGATCCCGGCATTTATGGCACGATCGCGCGATCACAGAGCTCTGGCGGCAGACGCCTTAGTGCAAGATTGGTCGCAGTTCCGGCTCACATATGTGTTTCCACCTCTGGCACTCTTGCCCAGAGTACTGCGCAAAAATCAGATCCGATTGCAGCCGCGTCATACTCGTCGCACCAGACTGGCCGAGGAGATCGTGGTACCCGGATCTGTGGCATCTCACGGTCGGCCGACCGGGGTCACTACCAGACCGACCAGACTTACTGTCTCAAGGGCCGTTTTCTCCATCGGAATTCTGCGGCCCTGAACCTGACTGTGTGGCTTGTGTGTCCTGGATCCTAGCGTCTTCAGGATTATCCCAAGGGGTCGTTGCCACCATGAGACAGGCTAGGAAGCCCACGTCTGCTAAGATCTACCACAGAACGTGGAAGGTTTTCTTAATCTGGTGCTCTACTCAGGGAGTGTCTCCCTGGCCATTTGCATTGCCTATCTTTCTTTCCTTCCTACAATAGGAGTTAGAAAAGGCCTTGTCGCTAGACTCCCTCAAAGGGCAAGTCTCAGCACTATCCGTGTTTTTTCAGAAGCGTCTAGCACGTCTTTCTAAGGTGCGCACGTTCCCGCAGGGGGTTTGTCATATCGTACCCCCGTACAAGCGGCCGTTGGATCCATGGGATCTGAACAGGGTTCTAGTTGCTCTCCAGAAGCCGCCTTTCGAGCCTCTGAAGGAAGTTTCCTTTTCTCGCCTGTCACAGAAGGTGGCGTTTCTCGTTGCGATCACATCGCTTCGGCGAGTGTCTGAGCTGGCAGCTCTGTCATCCAAGGCTCCCTTCCTGGTGTTTCACCAGGACAAGGTAGTGCTGCGCATCATTCCGGAGTTTCTCCCTAAGGTAGTATCCTCGTTTCATCTTAATCAGGATATCTCCTTACCGTCCTTTTGCACTCATCCGGTTCACCGGTATGAGAACGATTTACGTTTGCTAGATCTGGTGAGAGCACTCAGAATCTACATTTCACGCACGGCGCCCGTACGCCGTTCCGATGCCCTTGTCGCTGGTACGCGCAAGAGGTTGCAGGCTTCTAAAGCCACCCTGGCTCGATGGATCAAAGAACCAATTCTGGAAGCCTACCGTTTTGCAGGGCTTCCGGTTCTTTCAGGGCTGAAAGCCCATTCAACCAGAGCCGTGAGTGCGTCCTGGGCGCTACGACACCAGGCTTCGGCTCAACAGGTGTGCCAGGCAGCTACCTGGTCGAGTCTGCACATTTTCACCAAACATTATCAGGTGCATACCTATGCTTCGGCGGATGCCAGCTTAGGTAGAAGAGTCCTGCAGGCGGCAGTGACATCCCCGTAGGGGAGGGCTGTTTTGCAGCTCTAACATGAGGTATCTCTTTACCCACCCAGGGACAGCTTTTGGACGTCCCAATCGTCTGGGTCTCCCAATAGAGCGCTGAAGAAGAAGGGAATTTTGTTACTTACCGTAAATTCCTTTTCTTCTAGCTCTTATTGGGAGACCCAGCACCCGCCCTGTTGTCCTTCGGGATTTCTTGGTTGTTTGCGGGTACACATGTTGTTCATGTTGAACGGTTTTTCAGTTCTCCGACGTTATTCGGAGTTAATTTGTTTAAACCAGTTATTGGCTTCCTCCTTCTTGCTTTGGCACTAAAACTGGAGAACCCGTGATACCACGGGGGGGTATAGCCAGAGGGGGAGGGGCCTTGCACTTTTTAGTGTAGTGCTTTGTGTGGCCTCCGGAGGGCAGTAGCTATACCCCAATCGTCTGGGTCTCCCAATAAGAGCTAGAAGAAAAGGAATTTACGGTAAGTAACAAAATTCCCTTCTTTGCAGGCACAGTTTTCATTTCCCATTCAGTCATAAGACTAAAACCCCTAAACTAATAAAGACCCTATAAATATATTGCTTTTCTATTTTTCTTGAAACTCAGGCCTATTCACTCTTAAGTCGGGTTCACACATAGCGACAACGACGTCGCTGTTGCGTCACCATTTTCTGTGACGCAACAGCGACCTTGTTATGCTTAGCTGTCAAACACAGCAGACGCAGCAGCGATCATAACGACACGCGTCGCTGTGCTACACGTGCAGCGAGCCGCGCACACTGCTTAGCGCTGGCTCCCTGCACTCCTAGCTACAGTACACATCGGGTTAATTACCCGATGTGTACTGCATCTACATGTGCAGGGAGCCGGCACTGACAGCGTGAGAGCGGCGGACGCTGGTAACGAACGTAAATCTCGGGTAACCAGGGAAAGGTCTTCCCTTTTGTTACCCGATGTTTACCGTGGTTACAACTTACCGCAGCTGCCAGATGCCGGCTCCTGCTCCCTGCTCGCTTCATTTCGTCACTCTCTCGCTGTCACACACAGCGATGTGTGCTTCACAGCGGGAGAGCGACGAACAAAAAATGAAGCTGGACATTCAGCAACGACTGGCGACCTCACAGCAGGGGCCAGGTCGTTGCTGGATGGCACACACAGCGACAGCGACGGGACGTCGCTGCAACGTCACAGAAAATGGTGACGTAGCAGCGACGTCGTTGTCGCTGTGTGTGACACCACCCTTAGGCACCACTGTAGACAAAGTTCTAATGCTGACCCTAGCACTATAACAATAGCCCTGATTTACTAAACCACATGTAAGATAAAAACTTTGTTTTTCTATTTTTCTCTCGCACACTTTTGTTATTTGGACTCATTTTCAAAATGCTTTAATGGAAAGTGGGCAGTGCCTAAATTGTGATGCTATACACCAAGATTACACCATAGTTTGGTGTAAGGAGTTGGCCAAAGTACGCCAAATAGGTTTCCAAAAGAGGTATTCCAAGATCATATCCCAATATGTAGTAGGAGGAGTAAAAATATAAGCCTATATCCAATTAGACATGTAGTATATTTCTGATATAGCCATGTCTCTTACCTCATGTGCAGGGCATTGCAGCTTAGGTATCCATGCTATGACCGCAAGCAACTGTCACTGTGAGTGGATATCACCATGAAAACTTAAGCTGCAATGCCCTCCACATGAGGTAAGATACATTGCTAATCGGGAAAACTACTTTTTAATTGAAGGTATTTGCTAATATTTTTTTTTTTATTTTCTTACATTTTTTTCACTACAACTCAATCATACAGTAACAAATGAAAACCTCAGTCATGAATTCACAACATGTGCTGACATTTTGAACCTATACAAGTATTATGAGATTAAAATCACATTCTATAATTACTGTCAAATTGCAGATAAAGAGTAAAATTTTAAACTTTCAATCTTTATTTCATATCCTAATAATACTATCCTAATTTTATAAAATAAAACCAAAAGGCCAGCTCCCCGGATTGTGACAAGCCCTCTTGTTAGGATCACGGATCTGCTTTGCCAAAACGTGTAAACATGTTGAAGAAAATCCAAGTCCAGCTTCACTAACTAAGGGTGCTTGACACCAGAAACTACGAGGGGCTGCTGATGAGTCTTTGGCTTTGTGATTTATTTATTTTTTTTGTTTCTATGGTAACAAATGTTACATCACATGAAAGCCTTATGTGTCTAATACATGTTTTCAAAATTTTGTATTTGCTTATGGCAACAGTGTTCTAGGCATGCGGTTAAACAAAATAGCAGCGATATTCACAGCAACTGAGAGCAGAGGAGTGATAAAATTCCGGTTTCTGCAAGGAAAGTTCGCAAAGGATATTCATAGTGATATGTCGCAGACATTGGCGGATCAATGTCCTTCATATGCCACAGTTAAGAACTCTGTTGCCAAATTTAAAACTGGCCACTTCAGCACCAATGATGTGGAACGTCCTGGATGACCGAGAGTGATTGTTCCAGAGATCAGAGCCAATTGAAGGCCAAAAGGCGTGGCAAGCTGTCCAAAGGAATCTTGTTCTTGCAAGACAACGCCTCTGCTCACACTGCACAAGCGACCACGGCAAATCTGGTAGAGGTGGGCTTCCAGCTGGTTGACCACCCACCTTATTCACCAGATCTAGCTCCCTCCAACTATCATCTGTTTCCAAACCTGAAGAAACACCTCAAGGGTACCAAATTTCACACCATTTCTGATGTCATGGCCGCTACGGATGCCTGGTTTGAGGCACAACTGAAATGTTTGCTAGGCTTACAGTACTTTGAAACCAATGTAAGAAGTGTGTTGACATCAGTGGAGAGTATGTGGAATAAATGTAAAGTTTCATCATCCTATCTCGTTTCTGGGTAAAGCCAAAGACTTATCAGCAGCCCCTCATAGTAGAGGCATTATAGGGGATGTGGCTTGTGCTGTATATTTTGTTTGTGATTTTAATACTAAGCCTAAAGTTAGTGAAGCTGGACTTTTGAATTTTCTTCTCATCCTAATTCTATGCCTTATTAGAAACTCCAATAGCCCTAAATCACGTCCTCCCAACCTAGAAATATCATAGATATGATAAACTCTACCAAATTTTCTATCAGACCAAGATGTCTCCAGAAGGTTTGTTAGAATTTCTAAGTTGTTTTTGTTTCCCCCCCTCTTGTGCCATCTAGTGGCTTTGTAACAAAATCACATGTACTTCCTGCAAATTGATTTGTGGCGCCATCTAGTGCCTATTTAACATAAGTGATATGCTCAAAGGGTGAAAGGTTCATATGTTGTAATTTTAATTGTATGTAAAGTATTTTATAGGCTTCACAATGACTGATCTTTCAACGTAATGCTATTTTATTCAACATGATCACCTTTCAGCTCTATACATTTAGTGGCTCAATCAAAAAGTAATTATAATCCTTTAGAGAAAAAGAAAAGTTATCCTATTCTGAAAACCATGACTCGTCAGCATCAATTACTTTCTATTGTCATAAATTTTCACCCTTGCAGGGGTTTTGGTTCAAAAAGTGCTAATTGGATGGGATGAAATCAGAGGAATGTGACTTGATGGACGCTTTCAAAGCTGATTTCATTGAGTTTTTGCAGTGCGATATGTGAGGAGTTCACATTATCTTACAAAAACACGTCTCCTTTGAATAGTATTTTTTGCTAAAGTTCCAGTCTTCACCCGATATGGTCAACTTTTCTTTAGTTTTAAATTGACAATTTTCTGTTAAAACTTAGCACGTATTTAAAATGTAACTTGTTAAATATTAATACTTGTTTCCATGGTGTTGCCAGTTTGAGATGAGACACAAGAGCTCACCAGATCTGCCAAAGTTGGCCTATATTTAGGCTGTTTGATCAGTATTTGTTGAATTTTTTTTGATGCTGCAGATTTTCTGCACCTTAGTTTACTTTTTTTATTTTTTTTTTGTCCATGTGTTTTTGATGTGGTGTTTTGTCTGTTTGGTGTGTCATGCTTTAAATAAAGCTGCTTAGGTTTTTAAACTTTCTAGACTTTACATTCTTAGGTGCGGATTACATGTGGTTTTTATGTATTTCTGCTGTGTAAAAACTAAAAACGCATTGTGTGTTTTTCACCTTTTGGATTTTCCTCATCAAATGCAAATCTATGAGGAAATTCCGCACAGAAAACTCGGCGTACTCACAAGAGAAATTAACATGCTGCGCATTGGAAAATGCACTGCAGGTAAATTTACTCAGCATAAAAAACAGCACGGTTGATATAAGACTTCTGTAACTCCCATCCATGTTGCTTAAAGGACCATAAATTATGGCTATGAGGGGGGGAGCAATGTAGTGTGAAGAACGGCTGCATGCAGACAGAGCTCCCGACATCCTTCTGAAATCCTGTGGAATCTTCCTGGTACGGGGCCTCCCCTGTCTCCGGTGGTGGTCTCCTGTGTGGGGGGAATCCTCTGGGTTTCTGAGGAGCAGGTCGGTAAGCTGGGGCTCACCTGGACGAAGACACCATTCCTCAGTGGGACGCCCATTTTGGGAACACACTGTGGTGGCCTTTGGACACCAGAGCGCTCCCTCCTTCCTCCCTGCAGCTACAACGACATAACGGGGACCTGACAGCACCACACCTGACACTGGAGGATGGAGATTGCAGTGGTGAGTGCCCTGAAGACTGGCCCTGCATTCTCTCCTCCATCTGTGCCACACGCCGGCGGCCATCTTATCCTCCCCATTCCCCCCTGCTCTCCCTGAGTGTGGAGTCCCTAAGCCATGAAAACTCAAAGTATAGAGGGCATATTGATTACATAACTGTATATTGAATGTTTTGGTAAACAGGTAAAATGCCATAATTTCTGTCACTGTCCAAATATTTCTGGACCTAACTATATCAGAAGATACAAACCTCACTTTCCTTCCTTTCTGTGGCACCACCTAGGGCAAAAAAAAAGAGAGATTATATGGGATGAAGGCTCAGAATTTATGTAAGCACATGTATCAGTTTCTGAAGATATGGTGGAAGTAAACTAACCCTTACTCCCTTTAACGACATAGAAAATAACATACACTATTTTTGTCAGAAAACGGGGAAGAGCTACTTATGGCGGTTAGAAGCATTATGGAGGTAGAAGGAATTAAAACAACTTGCAGTAGAGGAAGAAATGTTTGCCGAATTAAGATCACAAAGGAAAATGGTGTTCCCCATACATTGGAATATTCAAAACTTGATTCTGGATGAATAGGAATTCCCAAATGAGTAGGTAGATTTTTCAAACCAGTGTATCCTAGAAACCATGAGGGAAGGGCTTTAAATCGGATACATCGCCTACAAAAGATTCAAAATGGAATCCATAGAATCTACTGTTCCACTAATAAGGAGAGGTTTCGTTATGATAACCATTCATTTATAGGAGGCCTACTACCATATCCCCATCTCTACAACGTATCAGAAATTTCTAAGATTTGTTGTCTCAAGGCCATCCTATTCAATGGTTTTCTGTTTGAAATCTTGTCAGCACTTCATATTTTTTCAAAAATCATAGCCAAGTTGGGGGCGTTCCCTAAGGAAAAAAAAATGTTAATTCCTATGTATATGATTTCTTGATCATAGCCCACTCTGTACCCCTCAGAAAACACCAAGAAAAAAAATCACCAGAACTTGACATCTGAGGTGGCTACAAAATCCTCAAAAATCAGACTTTATTCCTTCCACTCAAAAGAACTTCCTGGGTATTCTGGTGGATTGTCAGGAACACACATCCTTTTTACAAAGAAAAAAAAACTAATTCAAAGAAGATTCAGAATATCTGTTCTATGGGAATTGAAGGCAGTATAATTAAAGTATGCAATGTCGATCATAGGATGCTTGACTTTATGTATCCAAGCAATAACCTGGTCTTGGGCACAAATTATTCTGCCCAAATCGGGTTAATTCTGCCCTCCTTTAGTGGCTGCGTTACAAATATTTAAGAGGAATAACCTGGGATCAGATTTCTTTAATACCCATAACAATGGATGCCAGCAAAAGAGGATGGGGAGCCATTGTCTCCTAAACATCTATCCAAGCGACCTGGTATCAAGAAATTCATTATCAAAGGACCTTCCACCTACTTTTAAGGCTATATGCCCACGGTACTATGTATCTGCGGATTTTGTCGCGGAAAACCTGCAAATTTATCTGAATTTTCTAGATAAATCCGCAGGTTTTAGCAAGTGCAGACAATCCCCATGTTATCCTATGGGACATGGGGAGTGTCTGTGTCCATGCTGCAGTATGTGCGGCTGTGGAACATGCTGCGGATGTCCTGCAGCCGCACCTAACTGTCAATCATTCCTATGGAAATACCTGTGGATGTCCCGCCTCTGCACTATGGAGATAGAGGCTGGGACTTCCGCAGGTAAGTCGCACAAATGTCTGCAGGTTTACCGCAGATATTTCGCTGGAATCCCGCAGCAATGGATAACTGCGGATCCCGAGAATCAGCTGCGGGAAACTTGCGGACGTACCTGTGTATATATCTGCGGGTACATAGCCTAACTGTCATTTGTTCTAATGTGCCCCATGACAGCTGGGTCCTCACCAGCCCCTCCCAGTAATCTGTCGACCCAATCAGTGATGTCCCAAACTCGAGCGCCAGGAAAACAACACACTGTTTGGCAATCCCTGTCTTTGTGACAGATTGCCCTGTCTGTGCCCCTAATAATTGAGTCCCCCACTACCAGCATGTGTCTACCAGCTGCCACAAAGCCCTGAAATAGTAATGGTGTAAACCACAGCTGTCATAAATCTCAAGAATAGTAATGGGGAGGGATCTATGAGTCCCCCATTATTAATCGTATAAGTAAAAACAAATGAACACAAAACAAATCCTTTATTCAAAAAAACAAATTAAACAAAAGTCAATAATCTGGTAGGATTAAACTCAATGCAGGATTACCGGAATGTGCACGCATTCCGGTAATCCGGGATTGAGTGCAATGAGTTCACCTGAAATTAGTTCACCTGAGCTCACAGCTGGGTTACTGTGGCAACCCCAGGAGTGACCTCAGGTGAACTCAATGCAGGATTACCTGATTAGTCTTTGTGCACACGTTGAGTTTTTGGTTGGAAACATTTCTGCACCAAATCTGCATCTACTGGCAGAAAAAATGCACAAAATTGCAATGCATTTTTGGTGCATTTTTCTGCCAGGAGATGCAGATAGTTCTGCACCAAATCTGCATCTAAATTCTCAATGTTGAAACCACTAGTGAAAATGATTCCCTCGCATTTACGTGACACGTCTGATCTTCTGAAGAAAATTGACTCTTTACATATCGACGATGACATGATTCTGGTCACATGCGATGTCAAGTGACTTTATACCAACATACGACATGAAGATGGACTCCATGCAATGTCACAGTTTCTGTCAATGACATACTTTTCACTGAAAGAATGAATTTAATCTGTGTCTACTCAGGTTTTTGCTTACCCATAATCTTTTTACATTCAACGGGTCATTCTACCTGCAGCTCCAGGGTACAGCCATGGGTGTGGATTATGCACCGTCCTATGCTAACCTATTCCTGGGGCAGTGGGAGAAGGATCTTTTCTCGTCAGATCGGAACCCGTTTTATGGATTGGATCACTTTCTGGACCCGGTACATAGACTTTGTGTTCCTGATCTGGCATGGAACACCAGAAGACCTACGTGATTTTTTTTTTCCTTTTCCTTGAACTCTATTTCAACCAACTTAACATCCATTTAGCATACAAGTATGTTTTTTTTAAATATATATTGATTAAGAGGGACGAAAATGGGTTTCTACAATGAGATATTTATTCTAAGGAGACCCCTGTCAATGCAGTTCTGCATGCATCATCAACACATCCAAGACATGTCATTAAACCGGTACCGACAGTACAGTTTCTGTGATTAAAACTCATCTGTTCTATGGATGCAGTCTTTGAAAATATTTCCGCTGGAAAAAAATCTAATTGTTCGACATTGTTTCACTTCCATTTTATTTATCTTTGTAATATATATAATATAATATTATAATTGGCACATTTTTTAATGCCCTTCAGGTGGGAGACATTTGTATGTATATGAATGTTTCCAGTATTATGTTACTATTTGTCCATTTATTGCATCAGTGCTCACAGTGTGCGACTGGTCCCGCTTTTTTGTCTTATATTTGTACACATCACCCAGGTACGCACCTGTCCACATTGTAAAGGTGCTGCCACTTCGGTTTGAAGTCAGGTTAGTACCAGCGTGGGAAACCAGCAAGTGACCCCCTGCTTTCATTCTGTTTATGTTCTAATATATACAGTACAGACCAAAAGTTTGGACACACCTCATTCAAAGAATTTTCTTTATTTTCATGACTCTAAAAATTGTAGATTCACATTGAAGGCATCAAAACTATGAATTAACACGTGGAACGAAATACTTAAAGTGTGAAACAACTGAAAATATGTCTTATATTCTAAATTCTTTAAAGTAGCCACCTTTTGCTTTGATTACTACTTTGCACACTCTTGGCATTCTCTTAATGAGCTTCAAGAGGTAGTCCCCGGAAATGGTCTTCCAACACTCTTAAAAGAGTTCCCAGTGATGATTCGCACTTGTTTGTCCTTTTGCCTTCACTCTGCGGTCCAGCTCACCCCCAAACCATCTCGATTGGGTTCAGGTCTGGTGACTGTGGACACCAGGTCATCTGGCGTAGCACCCCATCACTCTCCTTCTTAGTCAAATAGCTCTTACACAGCCTAAAGGTGTGTTTGGGGTTATTGTCCTGTTGAAAAAAAAAATTATGGTCCAACTAAACGCAAGCCGGATGGAATAGCACACCGCTGCAAGATGCTGTGGTAGGCATGCTGGTTCTGTATGCCTTCAATTTTGAATAAATCCCCAACAGTGTCAGCAGCAGACACGGTGGTTGGATCCAAAGATCTCAAATTTGGACTCATCAGACCAAAGCACAGATTTTCACTGCTCTAATGTCCATTCCTTGTGTTCTTTAGCCCAAACAAGTCTCTTCTGCTTGTTGTCTGTGCTTAGCAGTGGTTTCCTAACAGCTCTTTTACCATGAAGGCCTGCTGCACAAAGTCTCCTCTTAATAGTTGAGAAGGTGTGTCCAAACTTTTGATCTGTACTGTGTGTGTGTGTATGTATATGTGTATATATGTATGTATATATAATATATATATATATATATATATATATATATATATATATATATATATATATATATATATTATATAGAGTGTGTGTGTGTGTATATATACATACACACATACACACACACATATATATATATATATTACTAGCTGTACTAATAGAATGTATTAACGCCCGGGATAGTAACTGTCTCTCTGTTTCTTTCCCAGTCTCTGTCTGTCTCCCCCTCTGTATATATCTCTCTGTCTCTCTCTCTATCTCTTTGTCTCTTTCCCTGTCTGTCTGTCTCTTTCTCCGTCTGTCTATCTATCTCTTTCCGTCTATCTCTGTCACTTTCCCTGTCTGTCTCTTCCCTCTCTTTCCCTCTGTCTCTTTCCCTGTGTCTGTCTCTTTGTCTGTCTCTTTACCTGTCTTTGTCTGTCTCTTACCCTGTTTTTCTCTTTCCCTTTCTTTCCCTGTGTCTGTCTCTGTCCCTTTTGTCTGTGTCTGTCTCTTTGTGTCTGTTTCTTACCCTGTTTGTGTCTGCCTCTTTCCCTGTCTGTGTCTGTCTCTTTCCCTGGCTGCATTCTGACACGCCAACATTCCATATAAGTATACAAGGCACTCCCAAGATGATTTGAAGAAATATTTATTCATGTGCGTAACAAAACGTTTTTGGTCCTATGTGGACCTTCCTCAGTAGCACATATGTGAGGGAAAATGCTGTGTGGGCTGTCAGACGCGGAATCCACCGCTGTATAGGGGCTGCAGCGTCTGACAGCCCACACAGCGTTTTCCCTCACATATGTGCTACTGAGGAAGGTCCACATAGGACCGAAAACATTTTGTTAAGCACATGAATAAATATTTCATCAAATCATCTTGGGAGTGCCTTGTATACTTCTCACTGTTTGGCTTTGGAACCTGAAGTGCACCCCAATATCTCCTAGACGCATACATAGGAAGTGCCATTCTCTTCTTGCTAACATTCCATATAAGGGTGTGGCTGCGCATTATTCTGAAGTTCTGGCTGCACTGTGGCTCCCAGCTCCATTCGCTTTAAGGGAGACAGGTTTTTTGGTGAATAACTGTAAAGCGCGGGGTTAAAATTTCCCCTCAAAATATAGCCTATGACGCTCTCGGGGTCCAGACGTGTGTATTATATATATATAATATATATATTACAGTCATATGAAAAAGTTTGGGCACCCCTATTAATGTTAACCTTTTCTCTTTTTAACAATTTGGGTTTTTGCAACAGCTATTTCTGTTTCATATATCTAATAACTGATGGACTGAGTAATATTTCTGGATTGCAATGAGGTTTATTAAACTGACAGAAAATGTGCAATCCGCATTTAAACAAAATTTGACCGCTGCAAAAGTATGGGCACCTCAACATAAAAGTGACATTAATATTTTGTAGATCCTCCTTTTGCAAAAATAACAGCCTCTAGTCGCTTCCTGTAGCTTTTAATGAGTTCCTGGATCCTGGATGAAGGTATATTTGACCATTCCTGTTTACAAAACAATTCCAGTTCAGTTAAGTTTGATGGTCGCCGAGCATGGACAGCACGCTTCAAATCATCCCACAGATGTTCAATGATATTTAGGTCTGGGGACTGGGATGGCCATTCCAGAACATTGTAATTGTTCCTCTGCATGAATGCCTGAGTAGATTTGGAGCGGTGTTTTGGATCATTGTCTTGCTGAAATATCCATCCCCTGCGTAACTTCAACTTCGTCACTGATTCTTGCACATTATTGTCAAGAATCTGCTGATACTGAGTTGAATCCATGCAACCCTCAACTTTAACAAGATTCCCGGTGCCGGCATTGGCCACACAGCCCCAAAACATGATGGAACCTCCACCAAATTTTACTGTGGGTAGCAAGTGCTTTTCTTGGAATGCCGTGTTTTTTTGGATCCATGCATAACGCCTTTTTGTATGACCAAACAACTCAATCTTTGTTTCATCAGTCCACGGGACCTTCTTCCAAAATGTAACTGGCTTGTCCAAATGTGCTTTTGCATACCTCAGGCGACTCTGTTTGTGGCATGCTTGCAGTAACGGCTTCTTTTGCATCACTCTCCCATACAGCTTCTCCTTGTGCAACGTGTGCTGCATTGTTGACCGATGCACATTGACACCATCTGCAGCAAGATGATGCTGCAGGTCTTTGGAGGTGGTCTGTGGATTGTCCTTGACTATTCTCACCATTCTTCTTTTGCCTTTCTGATATTTTTCTTGGCCTGCCACTTCTGGGCTTAACAAGAACTGTACCTGTGTTCTTCCATTTCCTTACTATGTTCCTCACAGTGGAAACTGAAAGTTTAAATCTCTGAGACAACTTTTTGTATCCTTCCCCTGAACAACTATGTTGAATAATGGGGGGCGGGGCGATGTAGCCGACCAGAGAGGATGCATGGGAAGAGAGCTCCTATAATCCTGATCTTATCCTGGCAATTTACACCCGGTTACCTGATCCATTTACTCACTGACCTGCTGCTGTGACAGGAGACACCATCTGGAGGCTGCAGATTCCCACTGGAGCTATTCTCTGACTCTTGCACGGCGTTGCTGGATCTCCTGAGGCTGGAGAGAGTGGAGCAGCAGCCATCTTCCCTACAGCCTGCATTTCCACAGTGAGCAGCAGAGCATGACTCCAGGGAGCAGTGAGGAGTGACAGATTTATGGCCAGAGGTGAAGACCCAGGAGTGGTGAGCACAGGGAGTTAATCCCTTAGCTGTGTAACTGGCAGTCAGTGAGCAGCAGGGGCCGGTGGTTGTGTGGGAGACTTTAACCCATAGAGTGCTGGAGGGTCTGGAGTGTGTGCCTTGAAAAACGGGCCCTGCAGATTTTTCCTGACACATGAAAACAAATAAGTGACACATATTGAAGTCCCCACGCTGCGCAGGCCTGCATCATCCTGATAAATACACCCTGAGTGCTGTGCTGCCCTGGGACTCCCTTCATTCTTATTATCCACCATATAAGTGGCTGTTTTCTGGCTCTCTGGACGTGGTGAGGAAGTGGAGACAGACATATTACTAAATATACATTATAAAGGCACAGATTCAGACGCACGGGGGCACGATAAGAGAGGGGTGCAGAATCAGCAAATCCCCAGTGTATCAATATGAGTCCCCCTAAACAAAGTGGAGCTATTGACAAACTTAAGGGGTTCGCAAGAGGTGGTCAGGCAGATGCCCCTAAAGCCAAGAGAAATGCCACCCCAAAAGGTCAGGCACTATTGGATGACGGGTCAGAGGATAAAGATGATTTAACCCTGAGGCAGGTGTATGAACAGCTTCTACAAGCAATTTCTACAAGCAACAGCTCCCTCACAGGGAAGATTGAGCAGGTACATTCAGAGGTGGGCCTCCTGCGTCAGGACATGCAATCCCTGAGGGCCCGAACAGCGGAAGTCGAGACGCGAGTGTCTGAACTGGAGGATCAAACTGTAACACTCAAAACAAAAATGACAACAATGGCCGGATCGGCAAATGCATGGCGCCAAAAAGCAGACGATCTGGAGAACCGCATGCGTCGAAACAATATACGAATCATAGGACTGCCAGAGCGCTCGGAAGGTCAGCATCCGGAACAATTCCTGGAGGAGTGGCTGAAATGTAATCTCGGAGATGAGTTCTCCTCGACATTTGCGGTGGAGAGGGCGCACAGAGTTCCAACGAGGCCTCCTATTCCAGGCGCGCCACCACATCCCTTTTTAGCAAGGATGCTCAACTACAGAGATAGAGACACAGCACTCCGTCTGGCCCGACAGAAGAGCCCACCCAAGTTCAATAATGCTGCGCTCTCGATCTTTCCGGACTTTTCGGTGGACCTCCAGACACAAAGGGCCCACTTCATGGAGGTGAAGAAGAAATTAAGGGAGCGGAACATCATCTACTCTATGCTGTACCCTGCCCAGCTCCGCATAGTGCATGAAGGGTCGCCTCTGTTTTTTACTACACCTGCTGAGGCTGAGGACTGGCTACAGGTACACCCGAAACCTAAGGGGCAGAAGCCATGAGATTACTTTCCTAGGCCCCCTGGCGACCCTCTTATTTCATGGTTGCTTGAAGCCCCCTTTGGAGACAGATGGGACTTCCCCGTGCCTCGAGTTATGGAAGAATTGGCCAGGAATTGGTTCTTGTGAAATGGGAGCCCTATCTTGTGCACCCTTATGCCACCTATACCAGGACACTGTATTCAGTGGTGGTATCCCCATTGATGTTTGAAATGTTTTACAGGACTTATCGGAAAGGTCCTGAAGTTCGATATTGGTTCTATATGTTTACAGCTGCAATTGCATTAACTTTATTTCTTTGCAGGGACAGGCTTATTACTGTTGGAGGGTTAACCACACTTACGTGCAGGGCAGAAAGCGTCATACCTGGGATCCTGGTTCTATAAAAAGATCTATGTGATATGGGGTCAGAGCTAATATTTATGACCTGGAGTGTCAGAGGCCTTAAATCGCCCAAAAAACGTATTAAGGTATTCTCCCAAATTAAGCAAGTCAAGGCCCAACTGGTGGTACTGGTAGAGACTCACCCTCACGGGACACAGCCAGACTAGTAAACAAACCGTGGGTACAATGGTCGGCACATGCGTTCCACACCAGCTACTCCAGGGGTGTCTCTCTATTGGTCCATAGACATATCCGTTGGGAAGTGAAGGTGGTGAGGCGTGACCCGGAAGGGCGATTTGTGTTTATTTATGCGTCTATAAACTCTAGAGATTATGTGCTGTTATGTATTTATAACCCCCTGCCAGCTCGCATCTCCATTCTTAAACAAGCAATGAGCTTTGCCCTCAATTATCCAGATGCTTATGTGTTATGTATGGGGGATTTTAATCTTGTTATGAATGAGGAGCAGGACAGGTTTCGGATGGATGGAGGGGGACAACATTCGGCCACACACTTGACTGATTTGCAGCAATGCGCGGAGGGAGGTGGGTGGATTGACCTTTGGCGACTCCGGCATCCTAACACCCGAGAATCTACATGTCATTCTTCTACTAGACGCACGCTGTCCCGACTAGATTATATTTTTGGGTCGAGCAATATCGCAACCTGGGTGGATGACGTGGTACACGGGGTCAGGGGCATATCAGATCACAGCCCAGTGATTCTTACTATGAAGACTAACCAAGGTGTTGGTAAACCCTTTTGGAGGTTAAACCCCTTTTGGCTAAAACTAATAGATCAAAGTGATAGAACTCTGACCCAAATAGAGGATTTCCTGGAAGCCCACCCTAAACCCTGGAATATTAACTTGGTGTGGGACACCCTTAAAGCCTACCTTAGAGGGTGTTTGTCTTCAACCATAACATATCTTAAAAGAGTGACTAAAACTGAGGATGATATAGTAGAGGGGAGACTTAGGGACTTAGAGGCAATATATATATCGGCCCCAACCGATGGAAATAGGGCGGCCTGGATGCAATCATATAGGTTATATATGCAGCACTCTGAGACCAAGTCCAAACGCAAATTGTTCTTTACCCGACAATCATATTTTGAGCTTGGAAATCAATCCAGTAAATTATTGGCATATATGGTTAGGCAACACAACACTTCAAATACAATATTGGGTATACGGAGGATGGATGGCTCAATAGCTACATCCCCTGAGGATATTTTAGAGTGCTTTTGTGAATACTATAAAACCCTATACACATCTAGAAATCCTCATGGAGTTCAAAGTTGCGTGACATATTTGTCGGATTTGGAGTTTCCCACTTTGAGTGAATCACAACGGGAGTCTCTGGAGGCGGACATCACACTGGATGAAGTGATTACTGCCATCTCGGATATGGCTAGGGGGAAATCCCCGGGTCCAGATGGCCTTCCCATAGAATTCTATAGTAAATATTGTGACGTATTGGCCCCGATTCTTTTAGAGGTTTTCTCACATTTTTCAGCCGGCGACTCTCTACCTGCCTCCATGTACGAAGCACATATAGTCGTGCTGAGGAAGGAGGGTAAAGACCCACTAGACTGCGGTTCATACCGTCCTATATCCCTAGTTAACGTGGATTACAAGATGTTTACCAAAATACTGGCGTCCAGGCTTAATTCAGTCAAATTGAGTATAGTTCACCCAGATCAAACCGGATTTATGCCTGGGAAAAACACCTCTATAAATATAAGACGGGTCCAGTCCATAGTGCAATATAGCACACTGGTCCAGGAGAACGAGTGGGCCTTGGCCTCGCTGGACGCGGCCAAGGCATTTGACTCGGTAGAATGGCCATTTTTATTTGCCTGCCTCCAGAGATTCGCTTTTGGGCCTAAATTCAGTAACTGGATTCATATGTTGTATAGGTCCCCGACAGCCAGGATACTAGTCAATGGTGCTATGTCTACACCCTTCGCATTGAACCGGGGCACAAGACAGGGATGCCCTCTGTCTCCAGCATTGTTTGCACTAGTTATTGAAGCTTTGGCAATTAGAATCCGCTCTCATCCACAGATCACTGGAATCACTATAGCCGACCGAACAGATCAAATAGGATTGTATGCGGATGACATGGTTGTCTTCTTAGATCGAGTGCAAGAGACTCTACCGGTGGTTATAGACACAATAAATACATTTGGGGAGTTTTCGGGACTACGCATCAACTGGGATAAGTCGGCTTTGATGCCATTAATGCATGGGTCTGGAATTTCAATGGAGGGTAGGTCACCTTTGCAAGTGGTAACTAGCTTTAAATACCTGGGAATACACATACAGAAAGACCATACACTAGACCTGCAGACGAGTATAACACCACTTCTGGAGCACGTTAAACTTAAATATAACTTGTGGAGCAAGCTACCCCTGTCAGTGGTTGGCAGAATAAATTTAATCAAAATGATATTACTTCCAAAGCTTAGTTATACACTACAACATAGTGCAGTATCAGTACCCAAATCCTTCTTCTCAATGTTGAACTCGCTTACTACCTCTTTCATATGGGGGAAATCCAGACCCAAACTTCGGTTATCCATTTTACAGAGATCCAAAAGACTGGGAGGGATGGCTTTACCGGAGTTCTTCCTCTACTACCTCGCGGGACAGCTTAGGGCACTAGAGACTTGGATGCCTGGATGTCAGCTGCCAAACTCTGAGAGTCACTTGGCACATGCGGCTGGGACTGATTGTTTAGTGGGTTTTCTGGAATCAGAAGGACTGAGAACACCACGGCAATTACCCCTCCTCAGGTTGGCAAGATTAGTCTGGCGACAAGCCAAGAGGGTGGTACACTTCGAAGGGGTGGTGGCGGAACTCCCATTATGGGGGAATAGCTACTTCCATACTCTGAGAGATCACCCCTCGGCGCAATTCTGGGCCACTCACAGCGTCAGTGCATTAGTAGATCTTTTTGTCCCGGGAACCACAACCTTCAAGTCCTTTGAACAAGTCCAGATTGAATATAATGTTCCAAGATCACAATTCTTTAGATACCTGCAGATTCAATCCCACATACAGAAAATTGGAGTGAGGAAATTGATATCATCACTTCCTATGATAGGTATTTTAAAATCACAAGGACCTCGAGGCCTCATCTCAGCTATATATACTTACCTGTTGTCAGTGGGGGTGGAGTCTGACCCCTTGCCAGCCCAGGATAGATGGAAATCTCTAATTCCCTCTCTACAGGGAGAGGAATGGGAAGAGATATTGGAATCTCCGACTGCGGTATCCCCTTCGGTTAATAATAAATTGATTCAATGCTACATTGTCCACCAGGCATACCTTACTCCAACTCGATTATTTAGTATGGGCCGTTCTCGTACATCGGAGTGCCCGAGGTGTCATCTCTCAGGGGCAAATTTCATACATATGATTTGGAGCTGTCCCAATATATCTTCGTACTGGCGGGGAGTGACATCTCTGCTGACATCGATTGTGTCGATTCCTGTTTTGTGTGACCCTTTGATATGCCTGTTTGGGGTGGTGGAGGAAGAGTCCTGGGATCATTACATGACAATATTCCTCAGAGAGGCATTGTTTGTGGCTAGGAAATTAATAGCTCTGAGGTGGATGGGAGATTCGAATCCAACTGTGAGGTCCTGGGTTAAACTAGTCAATGCAACCATAGTCTATGAGCGGGTGGTATATTATAATAGGGGGTGCCCGGGAAAATGTAACAAAATCTGGGGTTTGTGGAATTCTTCTCCAGACACACTTGCGGAGGTTTGAGGGAGATTATGCGGATAATGGTGGTTCCCGTTAGATGTTGGGATATGAAACACTGTCCAATGGTATATTGAGGTATAATAATGCAATGTGGCTGTTGTTGTTGTTCTTTCTTTCTTCCTTTTTCTATTCCTCTTTCTATCTTGTTTTCAAAATATGGTCATGCTGATAGTTACAGCTGTTCTTATGCTCAATATAAAATTAGATATATATGCAAATGATAAGTAGTATGGATAATAACATTGTTCTATCTTAAGTGCTAAAGATATTATGGACTTTATATGACTGTTTATTGTTATATTTAAATATTACTATCTATATACAGAGCTATCTTTATATGGCAAATGTCAGTTGTACCATGTTTGAAATTGTTAATAAAACGAAGTTAAAAAAAAAACAAACTATGTTGAATAATCTTTGTTTTCAGATCATTTGAGAGTTGTTTTGAGGAGCCCATGATGCCACTCTTCATAGGAGATTCAAATAGGAGAACAACTTGCAAGTGGCCACCTTAAATACCTTTTCTCATGATTGGATACACCTGCCTATGAAGGTCAAAGCTCAATGAGGTTACAAAACCAATTTAGTGCTTTAGTAAGTCAGTAAAAAATAGGAGTGTTCAAATCAAGAAATTGATAAGGGTGGCCATACTTTTGCACCGGTCAAATTTTGTTTAAATGCGGATTGCACATTTTCTGTTAGTACAATAAACCTAATTTCAATCCAGAAATATTACTCAGTCCATCAGTTATTAAATACAGTGGAACCTCGCTTAACGAGTAACCCACTTAACGAGAATTTCGCTTAACAAGCAAAGCTTTCTGTAAATTTGTAACCCGCTTTACGAGAAAGCTTTGCTGTACGAGCGAAATCCTCACCTCACACACTTCCGGTTCCGTCCATTCACCTTGCACTGACCCACACTTGCAGTCCACACACACACACATGTACGCACAAACACACACGCACGCACACACATACAGTATTATGCTCCCCTTAGCTTCTGTTCCACCGCTGGGCTCATGGTTCTTGTGGTTCCCGGGTACATCGTGGCGAACTACAAGTACCATGAGGCTAGCGGTGGAACGGACGGTAAGATAAGCATATAATATCTGTTCCGTTTCATTGCCGGCCTCCTGGGTCCTGTAGTGCGCCGCGCCACTCCACTCCACTCCAGGCATCTGCATCCATAGCAATGAAGCAGGAACTTCCTGGTTACTGTCACCGCTTGTCAAATGCAGCGCGCTGGCCAATCAGAGGCAAGCGGCTCTGCCTTTGACGTCAGCGCTCTGGCAGGAAGTTCCGTTCGGTTACCTGATACACGGCCCGCACCAGAGAACAGCAAGTCCCAGGAAACCGGCGATGGAACGGAAGGTAAGGTGAGCATATAATATGTGCGTGCATGCTTGTGTGTTTGTGTGAGTTTGTGCGTGCTTGTACGTGTTTGTGTGCGTTTGCGCATGTGTGGAATGATAGAATAGGGGACCAAGATGGGACATTTAACTAGTTGTGGTACGAATTGTCACCATTGCAATGATTTCCTATGGGAAATCTTGCTCTGCTGAACGAGTAACTTGATTAACAAGCACAGTCCCAGAACGGATTGTTCTCGTTAAGCAAGGTACCACTGTATATAAAACTGAAATAGCTGTTGCAAAAACCCAATTTGTTATAAAGAAAAAAGGTTAACATTAATAGGGGTGCACAAACTTTTTCATATGACTGTATGTATGTATGTGTGTGTGTATGTACAGTGCTGGTCAAAAGTATTGGCACCGCTGCAATTCGGTCAGATAATACTCAGTTTCTTCTGGAAAATGATTGCCATCACAAATTCTTTGGTATTATTATCTTCATTTATTTTACTTGCAATGAAAAAACACAAAAGAGAATGAAGCAAAAATCAAATCATTGATCATTTCACACAAAACTCCAATAATGGGCCAGACAAAAGTATTGGCACCCTTAGCCTAATACTTGGTTGCACAACCTTTAGCAAAAATAACTGCGAACAACCGCCTCTGGTAACCATCAATGAGTTTCTTAGAATGCTCTGCTGGAATTTTAGACCATTCTTCTTTGGCAAACTGCTCCAGGTCCCAGAGATTTGAAGGGTGCCTTCTCCAAACAGACATTTTGAGATCTCTCCACAGGTGTTCTATGGGATTCAGGTCTGGACTCATTGCTGGCCACTTTAGTAGTCTCCAGTTCTTTCTATCAAACCATTTTCTAGTGCTTTTTGAAGTTTGTTTTGGGTCATTGTCCTGCTGGAAGACTCATGACCTCTGAGGAAGACCCAGCTTTCTCACACTGGACCCTACATTATGCTGCAAAATTTGTTGGTAGTCTTCAGACTTCATAATGCCATGCACACGGTCAAGCAGTCCAGTGCCAGAGGCAGCAAAGCAACCCCAAAACATCAGGGAACCTCCGCCATGTTTGACTGTAGGGACAGTGTTGTTTTCTTTGAATGCCTCTTTTTTTTTCCTGTAAACTCTATGTTGATGGCTTTTCCCAAAAAGCTCTACTTTTGTCTCATCTGACCAGAGAATATTCTTCCAAAACGTTTTATGCTTTCTCAGGTAAGTTTTGGCAAACTCCAGTCTGGATTTTTTTATGTCTCGGGGTAAGAAGTGGGGTCTTCCTGGGTATCCTACCATACAGTCCCTTTTCATTCAGACGCTGACGGATAGTACGGGTTGACACTGTTGTACCCTCGGACTGCATGGCAGCTTGAAGTTGTTTGGATGTTAGTCGAGGTTCTTTATCCACCATCCGCACAATCTTGCGTTGAAATCTCGTCAATTTTTCTTTTCCTTCCACATCTAGGGAGGTTAGCCACAGTGCCATGGGCTTTAAACTTCTTGATGATACTGCGCTCCATAGACACAGGAACCTTCAGGTCTTGGGAGATGGACTTGTAGCCTTGAGATTGCTCATGCTTCCTCACAATTTGGATTCTCAAGTCCTCAGACAGTTCTTTGGTCTTTTTTTTCTCCATGCTCAATGTGGTGCACACAAGGACACAGGTTGAGTCAACTTTAATCCATGTCAACTGGCTGCAAGTGTTATTTAGTTATTGCCAACACCTGTTAGGTGCCACAGGTAGGTTACAGGTGCTGTTAATTACACAAATTAGAGAAGCATCACATGATTTTTTAAACAGTGCCAATACCTTTGTCCACCCCCTTTTTTATGTTTGGTGTGGAATTCAGGGCTGTGGAGTCGGTAAGCCAAACCTTCGACTCCGACTCCGACTCCTCAAATTCTCTTGCACCGACTCCGACTCCGGCTCCGACTCCGACTCCGGCTCCGACTCCGACTCCTACATATATTGCTTATAGTTAGGTGAAAAATTTATTGTAGTACATGAATATGTGTATGTGAACATCAGACATTTAATAATTTTTATGATACAATAATCAAGATATTTGGATAGAACATAAAATATATTTATTGGAATACAACTTTAGAACACAAAAAACTGTAATAAATTGTAAATATGTAATACACTATGTAATATACAGTAGATTACATATATATCTTGTGT